>NW_028278053.1:300000-435074 GCF_059751315.1 Micrasema longulum | reverse complement strand
TGTCGCTGGTCAAATGTATAAATAAAAGTGGAATAAAACTGTTAACGTATTTTTCTAATTGTACCTGAAATCAATAGGAAAAACTGTAAAAAAATTATATCACGAAAAGCACTCAATGTAAAACCAAAATCCAAAAAAAAACAAAATGTTAAAGGTCATTTAACAGAAAATTTCCTGCTCAACGAGAAAAAGTGTTTGCTTTTCATAATCATCATAATTCCCTTTTTGCACCTAATGGTGCATAAGACACTGCATTGTACACCACTGTACACCAATCAAAGCATATTTTTATCATTTTAAATGTCAAAAATATTTTTTTATAAGCTGATTACAAGTCTTTAAAATGAAATGTCAAGTAAACGAATTTTCGACGCCTTCTTCTATTCGCGTTCAATCGAGGGAATTAGCTGCTATAGCTTCTCGCGATATTTAGGCAGTGTACGGTAAATGTTTTATTTTAATTATTGACTTTTTTTGTGTCTTCTTCTTTTTATTTGGAAAATACGGACAGAGTTTATATAAACATTCAATGCAAACTTCAATCAACACCAGTCTGTTTTTGATGAGTTAGCAGATATTTCTTGGATAGCAATAATATCGCCAATGTAATTGAACATTGTCAAAAAGCTTAATTAAAGGTTTTTTGCACAAATTATAAAAGTTTCGTTTCGTTTAATTATGATGGAGAATAATATTATAACGTTGGCTTTTAAAACATATTTGACCTAAAATCTGATAATTAATTAAAATAATATTTTACCCCAAATCGGATTATTTTTGCATTATATTCATATTTTATTTAAAACCAGTTGACTAGAAAAAAATTAAGTATTTTCACAAATTAAAACAAACATTAAAATATGTTGAAAACTTCGAGCGGATTTTTATGATCTTAATAATATAACTATCAATGTGTAAAAAACAAATTTTCATTCATAACTTTTGGGATTGAAACAAATACATCTCGCAGTTGGCGTCACGTCACTTTGACGCTGAGTGCGCTTCTAACTTATAACACACATTGCGTACATGTATGCATTAGCAACGTAATATATGCGTAATTTAATACGTATATCACGTCGCACGAAAAAATATATAATTTATAACCATAGTCATTTAATCACTTATTAAATATTATAATTAAAAATTAATCTTAACATCCCCGTTCTTTTAAAATGTTTACACAAAATAAAATATCTGCCTTAAAACCTATAAACTGACTTGAGATAATGTATATTGTTTTTCTTTTTTTTGTACTTTTATCTTGTTAACCAATATTTTTCAACATGTGGATTGCGATCCTTAAGGGAGTCACAAAGCCTTGTTTAGGAGGGTCGCGGTCGTTTGATCGCAAGGTTAAATAAAAAATTAAAGGCTTAAGGCATTATCACAAGGATATAATAATTTCAGTGCAAAGGGTGTGCCTGTTTAATCTAAACAATAAGTCAAATCGTAGTTCTATTTTCCAGATGTTAATAACTTACATTTTTTAGTTTACATGGTTAGAGTGTGGCGTATAGCACTAATAAATTCAAAGTTTCCCTTTCCAGATATTTTTTTTTATCTAAATCAGAAAATTATAAAGCATAAATTTTAAAGATCTTGCTGCTGAGGGCCCACTACCCCCCTCATTCCTTGATTAATAATAATATGGTCTCAATCTAAACAAAAATAATATATTGTAATTGAAATCAGAGACAAACAAGTAATCATCATCATCATTCTATTTTTGCACCTCATGGTGCATAGGGCAATGCATTGGTACACCAATCGCATCGTATCTTGATTATTTTTTTGTTACATGAAGATAAGATGATAAGTCTTACGCTTCGGGTACCAGTCCAGGGATTATGAAATATTCTGGTGTAAAAACACCTCATTATTTTTTTATATTTTTTATTTCACAGTTTTAAAATGTACAGAGGTTACTTGTTTGAGGTCCCAACTAGCAAGAAAATTTTTCAAAAAAAAGACATTATTTTTACATGTATTTTTTTTTCTTTTCATTAAATGATGATGAAAAATATTCAAATAACATTCGCACAGATACAGGGCCTCACTCCTTTTTTTGTGTTTTGTATCCCGGAGCCGTGTAAACACGTGATTATAATAACCACGCGTTGTGTCCCGGTCCCGTGTTTTACGTAGTTCACCAACAGTGAAAAAGTACTAATAAAAGTCACTAGATGTCAATTAACTTCACTTTTTTGAACAACTGTTAAATCACGTGAAAACACGGGACCGGGACACAACGCGTGGTTATGTAATCACGTGTTTACACGGCTCCGGGATACAAAGTGTTAATTAAAAAATGGAACATTTACATGAATTAGAAAAAATACCGATAACAATAAAAATTGAAGCACAAAAATCAATTAGAAAATATACCATTTATAATTAAAAGAATAAATGTAAATGCTTATAATAATAAGAAAATTAAAACAAATATAAATTAAATAACATCAAAATAATACAATTAATATTTCAAATCAATCATTTCGAGAATCGAACCCGGGACCTCTTGGCAAACGCGCTGACTATTACACCGCGTTGCCGACAAACGAGTTGTTTAGTCAAATTATGGTTCAAGAGATGGTTAGATTTTTTTTAAATCGAGTTTGTATGGAACAGGGAAAAAAATTGGCTCAAAAGTAGAACAATGGACCTAAAAATGGCATTGACACGTTAATTCTTAATTTCGCGTTCCTTGAATTTACAAAGTTTAAAAGTTCAAGTCTGTATCAAGTAGACGTCGAGTCAAACTTAGCTCAAAAATAGAACAATTGACCTAGATATTAGATATCGAGTGATAACTTTTAATTTCACGTTTCTTCGATCTACCATAAAAAAACATGGAATTTGTATCGAGCAGGGTCAAAAAATTTGGCCAATTGTAGCGCAGTTGATTTAGAGATAATATTTTAAAAGTTTTTTTTTTCAATTCACATCTCGACGAATAACCGTTGAAATTTTCAAAAATCGTCACCATTGAACTAAATATTTTTATATATTTATTTTATTCTAGTAAAATTGAAATTTAAACATGTTTAAATTTCATGTCGCTAAGACTCGCCGTTTCGTAGGAAATGCTGTGACGAACAAACGGACAAACAGAAAAACATACAAACACATAATGTCGTTGGTCGGCTTTTTTTTTTTTTTTTTTACTACACAATCAACTTTTTATAATTTTTTTATTGTTAAAGCTGTTATTTTTCAAAAAAAAGACTAGCTTTTTGTATTATTTATACAAATTACAAAATAAATTATCAATGGCAATATAATATAGTCCTTTAAATGTAACATGATTAGAATGACAGTTGTCAGAAAAAGTGACGACATAACTTTGTAGTAACGTCAAATGAGTTATTTATATTGACACACGAAAAATCATTTGTATCTGGCGTGTTAATTTATTTTTTTAATACAATGCTTGAAACATAATCAATATTTATATATAAAATCAGATTTAAAATTAAAAGTTAACTAAAATAAACCTAATTATTAGTGACGTTCTTACAAGGTTAAATCATTTTGCAAAAACGTTAGAGATGGGACAAACAGATCAATGTAAATTGATCTAATAAAAAAATAATTCATTTACATTTACATTTTTTATTTTTTTTTGCACCACAACAGGCCAGGAGGCCTAATTACAGTGGTGAATTACATCACAGAGCACCCAGGCTTGAGAAAAATCACAGTTTTAATTTTTTGTGTTCTCACCGGGAATCGAACCCGGAACCTTCCGTGCGTGAGTCAAGCGTCTTGACCACTACACCACGGAGGCCGCCATTTGATGTTGTTCATGAAAAAAGTATAAATGTCTCATTTTTTGGTAAATAATTGTGTTAAATACACAATAATAGGCTTGATTTTGCGTTTTTTATATCAATTTTCGGAAACAGAGTTTTACGATTGCATGAAATAACTGATAAAATCGATTTGATCAGTGATTAGTTATTTACAATCACTAATGAAATGAGTTAGTATAGTCATTCTAATCAAGCTATATTTTAAGAACTATAAGTTTGCATATGCCTTTTGATTGGCTTAAAAAAAAAGGTAAAAAAAATAAATCTACGTTATTATTAGTTTTAAAAAAGGCTGCAAAACATTGTCAAACACTATGGCCACTTTTAGAGATATCATGTTTGATTAATACAAGTCATGAGTCATGACCATTCATTTACCGTTTTAGGATTATGCATAAGTTTTGGAACATCCTGTTCTTACATTAAAATACATAAATAACATCGTTGTATATAAATCAATTATTCGTTTATTTTCAATTCAAAAATAGGTACGCGGACTTTTCCTAACGCCGAAAAATACATTTAAAAATGCAAATTAGAAAAACCTTTCAGTAAACGTGATAATCGAATTCAATTGAAGATACTTGAGGGATATTGTTTTGTAGGAACAAAAGCTTTGCATACAAGCCCTGAAAAGAGGGTGCTTTTATATTAAGATTGCCTAATATTATTTACTTGTTTACTAACGAACTTAATCCAGGCTTGAACTTAAAGCTATAATTATGGATATTAGTTTGTAAGCTCATTTGTAAACATTTCAGTTTCCAAATATTAAACCAATTCTATTACTATTAGTATATAAGCAGTGAAAACTCTTGCTTCACATACCGGAGCCGTTTTAAAGACCGTGAGCTTTTCTAGAGCGAATGGACAGCAAACGAACGGCTAAAATGATATACGATGTGAATGTTGATGGATGCAGAAAGCGAGGAAGACCAAGAAAGACATGCCACAATCAAGTCAATCAAATGCTTGAAGATGGACATGTCAAGAGTAGGAATAATTGGCGTGCGTGCATGAGAAGATGTATGAATGTAGAAGAAGTGAGGTATGTATGAAAAGACAGAGTGATATGTCGTTTTTTCTTCTCTGTTTACCCCTTCGGGGGAACGGCGTGATGTTTGTTTGTTTTTTGTTTTGATTGAGTATTTCTATCATTTTCATTAATATAAAAAAGCAATGTTTTTTTGCTAAAAAACGACTTTAAAATGTTCAATTTCATGTATCGCGATTTTAATGGAATTAAGCTCTACTTCTTTTACTGCCCCTTTCACTGTGGTTTGACAAATTATATGGAGAGCCACTGTCAAATATTGTCATTTATCCCCATGACCATATTGCGAACACGAATGGTGGCAAAAGCCCTATTTCTTGTATCACAATAGCCTATGTCCATCATAAAAATAATTATAAATAGTATAATATCAGATAAGATTATTATTACAATGTTTTGAGTATGTCCAAATGTTTGTAGACAGGCTTGATCCTTAGGGAGTTATTGAGATCTATTTTTTTTCAGTAAATTTAGATTATTGCTATCATTATTATAAAGTTTCCAAACTCCGACGCCGTCATATAAGTCACCAAAAGATAAATACAGTAGTATGTAACCGACGGTTTAATATCTACTGGTTCCGAGACGCGCCCGTCTCTTCATCAGGACCATTCACCTTCACCATCACCACAGTATATGCATTTACAGTGTACATATTATTCAGAAAAAATATTATTGTAGTGTTGACGAAGAAATGAGTACTTCCGTATCTTAACCGCTGCAGTTATATTATTCATTCGTAAAAATTTTCATAGCTTTCACGACATCTTTGAAACCAGTATCTTAATTATAAAATTGAATGTATTTTAAAAAAAAAAAAAAAAAAAATATTTCATTGGAAAGCCAACAGACTGTATAAATTTATAAAAATCAGTGATACCATAAATACATATCATAAAGTCCAACTAGAGGCTTCCACATAATATTAGTATTGTAAATGTTGTCACATAAAAATTATACATACCATAAAATAACTAATCATACAAAACTTATAATATTACTAGAAATGTAAATGTAATACATATTATTAAAAATATATCTACTTTTGAATATTGGTCACACAGTTGCACATTATAATATATAATACAAATATAGTTGACCACAGAGTGTACATTTATAATGTGCCTACATACAGAACTGCACATAACCTGCATAATATAGGCTGCGGATTCAAGGCGCAACATCATAACTTAAATTATATTTGGAAACTTTTAGAGGAAGTTAAAAATATGTTATTAATATCAATAAAATTTTAATTTCTGATTACACATATTGCAGGTTCTATTTACAAATGAATTTTGAAAAGATTTAGGGGAACATTTAGAAATTTTAAAAAGAGATTGGTTTCTGATCTGCGTTACTGAGACTCTAAAATTATTAAGTGATAGAATATATATGGTGTTAGTCAATAACAACAGTTATATGAAGAAACATATAATGTGTTTTATTTGATTTATTTATGAATATATTTTATAGAAACAAAAAGTCGACAGTGATATAAAAATATTTATAAAATTACGGTTTAAAGACATACCAGCGAATTTTCTGAAATTTAAAATCATACATATTAAATTGTGGTCCAACAAAAGGGTGTATTTGTATGAGAGTAAGTGTAGATGTGTAAAGGTGTGTGTCTGTGTGGGAGCAAGTGTTCAGGTGTGTGTAAGCGTGAGCATTATTAAATAGCAAGTGGGAGCTTATCGCAGACAGAAAAAATGAGTATTCATTTATTTTTAAATAAATTAAGAGGCATTTTAAATATATCAAAGGATGAAAAAAAATCATTAAAGTTTGAGCAAGAACGATAGAGGAAAGAGTGGTGTGCATAGTTAGAGCTACAGACTGGCAGATGGAATAAATACTCATATCTTGTCACGTGAAAGGGGACATTAAGATTAATTTTGAAGAGTATGTTCAATTATTTATATAAATAGCGTAATTCAGATATGGTGAGTATATTTTCAAGAGTAAAAATTCCATTTTGTAAAGCAGATTGGCTGTAAGTGCAAATCGTTTTATTATTTTTATAATCTAGGTATTTTGAAAATTTTCCTTCAACATTTTCAATTCTTTCAATGTTTTTTTTATGTATGTAAATGAAACTGAAAAAAAACATTAAACTATGACTAGTGCGTTTGTCTACCAATAAAAAAAAAAAATAATCTTATATTTTTTATTATTTACGGCTTTCTGCTTTGTTTAAAATAAAAAGAAACATAAAATAAACACAAACATCTACATCATTTAATTATTATATTTATATTTTTTTTAATTCAATAGGTACATAATTGAACACATTTCAACAGAGATGGAAAACATATTAGAGAAGGGAATGTGGAAGTCTAGGAATTGACAGGGCTTATGACCTGTCGTTAGCTGGTCTAAGTGGTTATTTCACACACTGTATAACATTCACCATTTTGCTTATGTTTGAACATCCACATTACTTCAATATTTTTGTGAATTAAAGGTAAAAAGTGAGTGGTTAAATGATTTTCATACAAAAAATATCAATCCACTCCATGTACTTTTATCGCGTCGTGTGGACTTTTACGATCGTCTGAAATGGGCCTTGCACGAAATGTACTCAAATACAGGCAAAACCCTCTCAGAACCGAGTTCATTAAGTCAGAGTCAATTTGTTGGAAGGGTGAAATTGGCCCCAGGGATGATTTTACTTTCCTTCAACATCCAATCCTCTTAGCCCAACGAGTTAGTACTAATCGCTTACGCTAACGTTGAATTCATTTTTGAGTAATCATATAATAATAAATGTTCCTCTTTTTCCTTTTGCTTTCTTCCCGTTCTTATTACTCTTTTCGTCCTAACTTATCTAAACCTAACTTCACATTCCTCACCTTTTAACAAGTGAAATTCAAACTTCATTTGCATTTTCCAAATTTTATAACTTCTTTAAAATTTTGTAACCTTAATTTAATAACAAATAGAAGAGATATGTTTGATCAGATCCTGCTTTACAACATTGCAAATAACATATTTTATTCCCCAGAATCAATTAATCTACTTGTTTACTGTAATTCATCTAAACCGACTAGACTGTCTGATATTTTCTTTATCTTTTTAGTTTTATTTTTATACCAACTATACTTCTTAACACTGTTCCCATCTTTTATTTATTTTTTTGTATTTTTTTAAATTTATGTTATTTATTTACTCATCTTATTTTTTTATACCAACTTTACTTCTAAACATTGTACTATATTTTATTGTTTTATATTGTATTTTTTAAATTTTATGTTGTTTATATCCTCATGTCTTAAATAAGTTCCATGTACGAGTATGTAAAAGCCTTATGGGCGTGAAAAATTAATAAAATAAATGTAAAATAAAATTCGTAACATTAAAATAAATTATTAGTAACATTCTACCATCCCACATACGAATATATGTGAAACATTTAACGAGAATTTAAAAAATCTTGATATATGTATTGAACACTTTATATAATAGGTACAGAAGAGAACTATTAAGATTGATTCGAAAAAACAGAATAGACGTTTTGTCTTTTTTTGTTCTTTTTTTCTCGTCATTAAATTAAATGCAATTTTCCATTCCTACTTTTCCTTATTCTTTCACCACTTCTCATCAATTTCCTTATTTTCCTTCCCACTGTCTCCTTGTTTTGTCCAAATTTTTATGTTTTTTATATATATTTTCATATAGTTTAAACCGTCGACGTAGTTGCTTTATTTTATTATAATTTAGTGAATACATATTATTGTATGGCAGGCTTTACTATTTTTATACATTAATTTTTTACAGTTTATTTTTATAATAATTTAATTTGGTCGTCTGCATTTTAAATAATCTACTTTTTATTTCCGCAAGCTTTTTCTCTACATTAAAAAACAGATGTTTTTTTTCATTGGTTTTTAATGTATGTATCCGTTGATACATATTTAATTTTTTAGTTCAAAAAATTGACGAACTCTGTCTATGCCCAGTCTATTTTTTTGCTAAACGGAAGATAATGCTTTTAGCGATAAGTCCGCCAAAATACTTATTCTTTGTACTTGAAGATTTAAAAAATGAACAATTATATGTATTTATTGTATTTACATATAATTTTATTGAAAGATGGCTAAATATGATATATCGGCTTTCAGACATATTAAGGAATGCATAATACTTTATTTATTTATTTAACACTTGACCAGAGTACATTATGTAATTGAACTAACAATATATTCCTTACAGAAAAATTCGTGCTGAGAAAGGCATTTTACCATTTTAGTTTATTTTATTTTTTTACTAAAACAAAAGTTTTAGAATAAATTAGGAATATACTTTTTACATAAACATACAATAAATAATAGATTTTAAATTTGTATACATATTGTTACAAATCTCAATCAAGGGTAAAGACGCCGTCTGCGCTCAAGACGCCTGCAATGGTGGCGGAAACGTCGGAACAAATCCAACATACACCGTATCACCCCAAAAAGAAACATCTTGATAACAGTAGCCGTGAAAACCTTAGCACCTATTTATGAAATACAGTCTTTAGAAATAGAATTATGTTGACAATTTATGATCTGTCAGGAAAATCAAGAAAAAACTTTATTTTTTCAGCGTTTTAAGGAAACACGTTATAATAAAATAAAACTGTGAACAAAAGTTCAATGAATCTACAGACACTAAAATCTTGCAAATAATTCTGATTTTTCTGAACTTGTCAAATTTTAGAATGGGTCTTAAAAATGTATATAAAATTAAATGTTATGTTTTAGCATCTTTCAGCAGAATTATTGAAGAAAAAAATATTGGGAGGCTCATATTGATGAAATCTCCTACAGATAAGTTATTGGCCCAAAGTTATTATTACAACATCAAAAGAAAACTACCTTTTAGGACATTAAAATTAACGTATTTAATTATCTCAATATTAACCGATATTACAGATTTGCCATTTCAATGCCAGTTGATTAATGTCTTTGCTCCAAAGTCCAGTGGGCAGGAGTCGACAAATATTACGAAGACATTGACGTTTGATAAATAGTCACATTATTCCCTTACTAAATGCGTCTCAGTTTTAGTAAATATCGCGTTGCCCTTAACAATTTTGAAAAAAAAAACAAATCGTGGTATGAGAAAGTGAGGCAAGGAAAGCACCCTTCTACGAAATTTAAAACTAACACGCTTTTAACCTGTCTATTTGATTTTGTCATTGTATGAAAGTATTTTTGAAAAACTCTTCAGAGTAAATTTTTTGCTTTGTTAAAAGTAATCCGAATTTCAAAAAAAATATTACCCAGTTGGAACAACGTCCGGTGAGTTTGGTAGATGACGAAGAGTCTCCAGCTTCAGCTCTTGCAGTTTATAGACTATCTGCTTCGAAGTGTGAGACTGAGCGTTGCCGTGAAGCAGCAATGTCGAAAGCAATTGACCAGCCTAAGATGTTGTACTGCGAGCTTCTTCGCTGCCTACAGTAATTTTTGGCAGTTCACATTTGTTGTTGCGATTAAGCCAGATCTTATAAAACTGATGTGAATAAAGCCAATTTAAGAACCAGTATGCCGTCATCATAATCTTCTTTTTGATTGTTCGGACCAACTCTCAATAATAAATTTACATCTATCTATCTACCACTATTTTCTAGCGCACTCCAGGCAACAATAATAAAGCGTGTAGTGCCTGTCAAAAATACTTAAAATTTAGTACCAAACGAACCACTAATAAGTAAAGTGTTTCCAATAAATTATCAACAATCGAGCTGTGCCAGCGTCTACTTAGACCAGTGGTCAGCAAACTCATTACTCAAAAAAGCCAAAGATTAGCATTACGACGATTAAAATTTATTTTGAGAAAAAAAATTTTTTTAGTTAAGCTGTTTCCTCTTCAAAGACAACGAACCTTATTATGTTGTGAAGATCTTCGTATTGACTGTGTTATTGAGTAACATTCTTTAAATTAGCAATGTAAAGGAGATTTAATGACAATGTGGAAGCTCAATGGTTTATTAATTTTTTTATCTCGTATTATTAGCGCAACGATTTTTTAAAGTTTTGTATTTCTGAAATAACTCCGCATGTGACGTCAGAGGTTCATTTTCGCTTATTCTCATTAAGTTCTTCCCATTGGTCCAGAAGCGACAAGCAGACCAAAAATCTTCAATAAGTCTCAGATCATAGGTTGATTCGCATGAACCAGTGACGTCATTCAAAGTAGTGCGTTTTTATCAAAATATTTTTTATTATTTTTTCCGTACAGTTTCAAGAAACTTTGCATTACAATTGAATGCTCTAATTTTTACCCCGCGCAAGAAAACATTTTTTTTAACCAATTTCCCGTAGGACTGAAGTTCCTTATTGGGTTGACAATCTTGATCACCAAATCCATAACATTTGAAATTTTTTGTCTCTTGATGAATGATGTAATGGTAAAAAAACATCTTGTGAGTAATTTTCGCTTTAAAAATAGAAAAAAAAACGTTCTCACTTCGGTCATAATTTTAGCTCCATACGTTGAAATTGAAATAATTTAATCAAGTTTAATATGATGCTTCTTCATGAATTCGATTGCAGTATTTGCAATATCCTCAACAAATCAAAGGGCAATAGCCCTAGAATAGAACCTGTAGACTAAGTAATTTGAACAAAAAGTGTTATGTGCGGTGTGCCGCACTCGAGTGTCTAAAGAGCCGCATGCGGCTCGCGAGCCGTGGTTTGCCGACCACTGGCCTAGACCATCATCTCCAGACAAGTTGTGCTCGCATTGCGTAACCGCCAGATTCTCCACCAGGTTCCAGCATCACGTGACGCCTTATCAACAGGTTAGTGGAGTTGCGCAACTTTCCCAATAATACAGTCCCTTTTCTAAATTTTCCTCCTCCGGGGTGAGGTATTTCTTCGCACTTCGTCCACTCCTCGACAAGGGTAATCTTAAGTTTTGAACATTGTTTGGGGAAGCCCCCTTTCCCAACCACTGCGATAAATACTTACGGTTGTCGTACATAATCCAATTCTCGGATTGTTGATGGGCACGTGTTGCATTGTAGTCGATACATTTCTTAGTTGTCAAAAATATCACCAAATATATTATATATATACATATATATATAAATATAATACAATTATATAAAAACTTTTAAAAAACCACGATTATCAGTATGGCCAAGAATACATATTAGTATAAATAAAAAAATATTTTAAAAATAAAACGAGGGGAGCGCGGCACAGTATTAGACTTCCCCCTCCCCACGCCTAGTTTCTCCCCTGCAGAAGTAAACAACCATTTGCTTTTTTGATATTTTTTTAAATTTAATTTTATTTTATTTTATTCTTTCTAAAAAAATATTTTAATGTGCCAATATGTCTTCTTGCTCATACTGATCATCATGGTTTCGGATGTGACAGAGCTCAATGAACACACTGTATAAAATTATATTATAAACTAACAAAAGTAAAATTGTTTGACCACAAGGTTTAAACATATTGAGCCATAATCATCAGAACAACGTATGCGACATTTTTGGCGAATAGCGTTTTTTTTAAGGAATAGTATTCCTTATTGTCCCTTGCACAAGTGTTTCAAACATTATAGCTCTAAAAAATTCACCTGTCACATTTGAAGATATAAATTTTTATTTATTTAAAGAAAACAACAGCCATTATAACAACAACAATAAAAACAATATTTACAAATAAACCAAAATTATAGGCTAATTTTAGTTTTTAATGTATTACTCCGCATCATTCCACTCTTAAAAAAATACATACTGACATATATTTTTTAAGCTAAGCAAAACAACGTAACCGACGACAATGTAGGCGGTTACGCTAGATCGCACCACTGTCAAGAGTTTTAGGCAAAACAGCGTTACCGCCACTATCTTAAAAGCGGAAGGTGCTTAAACAATTTGACTGTCTTTTTACTATTGGCTGTAACCAACCATTATAAATCCCATTTACAAGATTATTAAAAATATATTTATTTACTTTTTTTTAAAAAAAAAACATTCTCCTGCACAATTCACTATTTGTCGCTTACGTTGTTCTGCCGATTATGGCTCGATATAATATTAACATACCAACACATACAACTAGACAAAATACTGTATATTTTTTTCACTCTACTTAAACCAACAATCTTTGTCACTCACTTATACCGCGGGTACACAGGCTAGAAAAAAAATGTTTTAATATCGAAATTTGAACTTGAGTCTCTGTTATTTCAAATCATCCCTTTATAAATATTTATGGTATTCTGTAGTAACGATTAACGATTAATTTGCAAAAGCTACTTACGCTAATGATTTGCTGTTAACTCTTTTTATGTTTAGAATATCCCAATTGTTTTATAATTTTTTTATGATGCTGTATACTCGTGTAAGTACATATTTGTTTTTTTCTTGTTGTTATTATTTTTTATTTTATATATATCCATGTTTTAATATTGTTTTTTATTTTTGTTTCACTAAACTGATTATAATGTTATATTTTATATTGTAAAAGACACTTGTGCCGAGTAATAAATAAATAATAATTTGTTAATCTTAATGACTCCCTATGGGGTAAAATCCAGTCTTATTTCTACAAATATTTGGACAAACTCAAATATTGTAATAAATATTAAATATTTTGTTTCACCCTTATAACCAATCTATGGTTAAACTCTTAGCTATAGACATTCTTCCCCAAGAATATGCTCTGTCGTGCAAGATTATATTCAAAATGGCATCCACTGATCATAAACGAAATAGATTATGGAGTTACCATAGTGAAAGGGATGATCGTATTTTTCAGACATTAAAGCAGAGACGACCCAGATTACTCCATTCTGCGAGGATTAAGAAATAAATTGCAAAACTGAAATGACGGTCGGTAGTTAAATTAGGTTTAAATATTTATACGATGTAGCTAATTAATTTTACTTTTTAATTATAACCAGTCGAGTGATTTTTTTAATGGCGATGTTTTAGTAGCAGGGAAATGTTGAGTAAATTTAATTATCTACAGTTATTATTCTACTGAATTTTTTTTTTATCATTACCTTTGGTAATAAAAAGTATTGATTACATTAAATTATTCAAATATAATCTAAAAAATCGTGTGAAACTCACTAGTTCTTAATTTCTATGCTGTGTTGATTGATTTTTGTGATTATATGGAATCTATGCTGGCGAGCTCATACTAATAAATTAAGCCGTAAAATATTTTCTTATCCAAAAATTCTTATCCATTATTACTAAATGCACTTTGCTACAAGCATTACTTGTTTAATGCTCGATACCATCGACCTCGGGACTGTGAACAAGGCCTGCCCTCTTGTGAAACGCGTGTTCGAAGAAAACAAGGAACCTTTGATTTTAGGTAAACTAATTGACGTTATGGTTTTGAGTGTCAATCCTGGAATTAATGAAATGAGTAAGGACTTACGATTTCCTCCCTTTGGCACTGGTCCAGAAAAACACCGTTATAGTTTGCACTGGTCACTTTGAACGTTTCCTTGTATGTTGGTGATTCGAAATCACTGTCACGCTCGCGGTACGGTTTTCGTTGTTGTGTTTTATTGTTGTGTTGTCACGCGTTGCTTTCTTGACTCGCCGTCAGGGAGGAGTAGGTACATTGGGATTCAAAACAAGGACCACCGGAATCAAAGAAAGGAATAGCTTGACACTTGAAAATGACCACATTTCTAATTATTGTAGGCAACTGAAATGGCTCAAAATTACACAGCAGAGAGGCTATCACTCTCTCTTACTTCTGTTCAATGAACTTCATAGTCCTGATGCTCGTGAAAAATTTCAACGCTAATTAGTTCATGGTTTACCTCATTGTTCTAATTCTCAAGGCACTTTCTTAATACCCATCCACAATTCCTCTTTCTTCTCTAACTCACATAGTGTCCATGCGGCTTGACTGTGGAATCATCTCCCATCCACCATCAAAGATGTTACTACAGTATCTCTGTTTAAACCACGTCTGAAGAAACATCTTCTTTCTCTTCTTAATCTCTCCTCTTTTCCCTTTTCCTCTTTATTCCTTTTTCTCATTGAGTGATAGTTTTGGTTGAAGGTTATTTATAAACAAATACGTTTTTTCCTATTTTTATAAATCTTTATGAAAGATTTATGCTTATTTTGAATTTAATGTTATTGGTCAGTAATCAATTATCAGTTTTACATGTAGAGGCTGATTTGTGAATTGGTACTATAATCGAAATTTCAAATTTATCAGGAAATATACCCTTTGAGATACAATTACCCAAGTTTTGAAATTTTTATCTCAATAAAAACAAAGAATTGTACTTATGATAAAATGTATAAATGAACAAAAAAAAGATTTTATTTTTGTTTCGTTTTTTTTATCAAACATTGCAAATAAATTATATGGAAAACAGAACCGTTTTAATTGTAAATTAATAATTTTTTAAAGTATTATTAATCAATTATTATTATTTGTCAGACTTGTAATAAATAGACACCTAATTCTCTCACTTGCCGCATCTCATATTGCGTTGCCCTAAACAATTCGAAAGAAAGATAAAGCGAATCACGATTTACGAACAAACAATTCCTGTAAAATGATAAATATTATCTGCATATTTCCTTAGTTTATACATTCGCGCAAATCGCTACCATATCTACGACACTGGTCGTCAGTTTTATTATTTATGTGCTTTAAAATTATTTTACATGTACGTAAAATAAAAACTTTTATATACCGGCTTAATTTTTTTTGAATATTTACAAACGATTGGGGAGGTACGCCGAAGAATACTCACCTGACAGACTACCCTATAATTGTTTTTCCATTCAGATTTTTATGTCAAATAAATACGTCATTATTATATAAAGTCTAACAGTAAATAAAGAGCAATCGGTTTAATACCGACAGTCCAATCGAGAAAAAAAATGGAATGAGAAATTTGCTTTCTTAGGTTGAACTTCCCTAAAAGTATGCGCGTGAGTCCGTAAAAGTGCGCAAGTACTATTTTCAAGTCTTTGTTAAAGCGATGCTCTATTTTATCTTCTGTAAATTCGAATGCGACGAAGTTTTTAATTAATTAAAATTCTTTTTCAGAAGCTTCACATGGCATGCTAGCTACTTCTCTACAAAAAATGTGAATGTCCTGGCAACTGATCTTTTTTCACAAACCATTTTTAGTTCGTACGTTATATTATATTATGATTATTTATGTACGGAATATTGTAATGTGTTCCCAAGAATATGCATGCGAACTCTTAAGTGGGACTTGGACTATTCTATAACAATCAAACAGACGTATTAACAAACAATGACATAAACAAAGACGTAAATATGTTGACTAAATTGACAAACACAAACTTACCTTACACTTAATGAAAAAAAAATGCAATATTATCCATTTTGAATCTAGAAAAAAATGTAAATGTAGATGCTTACATAAATAATGAACGACTTGCTGAAATTGAACATGTTAAATACTTAGGACTAACAATAGACAGACTATTGACATTGATAATCATATTAACCTTATTTTATTGTTGTCATTATTTCGTATTTACTGCATTTTGTGGTTACCTACTGTATTGTATAGGACTCGTCGCACATTATTCATTCGATGTGTATCAGTTAAATTTGAAAAATAAAATGCTTTTTTTTTTCAGAATACGGTTTTGAAATTTAACATACTTAAAAAAAAAAAACAATTTATATCATTTCGTCATTTGAATTTTAACAAAAAGGGTTTCTAACTTATTTTCCATTTTCAATACAATTTACAAGTTTTAAGCAAATATATTATTTTCATACTTCGGCACCCATACACACGCACCCTCTCCTCATTCATTCCCACACGCACATGTATCCTCTCCCTCATTCATTCACGCATACACACATTCACATACACATGAATACAAACGTCACACAAATACAATTACTAAACTTCTTTTCTCATATATTATGTGTCATTATATTCACAGTGGATTTTTTTAATTGGCTTTAGTATTGTTAAGATTTTTCTAATTATTTTGTTTATGTAATAGCTGTGAAAATCCCAAATAAAATAAAATAAATAAATATCAACAATTCAATTAGCAGAGTGGCGACATTATCGAGTCTTTTTAAAAAAATCAAAAACTTTGTTCCAAAAACGGAAAAAAATTACAATATTTGAAGCCAATGTAAATACTAAAATATGTTATACGCAACTACTATGGGGAGCAGGATATCAAAATGATATAAACAGACCATAAAGACAACAAAATAAAATATTAAAGTTAGTACATGACCTTCATCTAACTGCAACTAGAGAGCTTAGCAATTAAATAAAACTGAATTTTTTCAACTAGAATCATTAAAATTTATCCATAAATTAGCCACTAATGTAATTAGACGAAAAACTATAACTTATAAAAAATTGTAGTCTACATGGCCATAATACGAGAATATCAGACAAATACCATTTACAACTTTCTAAAAAAAGACAAGGACAATCAAAACTAATGAACCAGGGAATAAATAAATAAATAAAATAAAAAAATAAAATAAAAAATAAAAACTAAACAAAAGACTCTTTTTCAAAAGACAAACTTTTCAAAAGATGTAAAAAATATCATTTTGAACAACAGAGTATAAATGAAAAATGTTTATATATATTTTTTTGTAAAATGAATGAAATAGTCTAATAATAAATAAATATTTAAATAAAAAATAAAAAAAGTACATAAATTTGCGTACTCTTGTGGACACATTCCACTTGACATAATTTTTCTGGGTTTACAAAATGACAATGGCAGTTAACAAACTTGTTAACAATTTTAATTAACAATAATATTATGTATGTTCAATATGTGCCTGTGTTTATAAATTTATAAATTTTGTGTTTTTATTTAATATTTTTTAGTGTTATATTTTCTCAATTTTTTAAAAATCGTTTAATTTTTTATTTATTTTATTATTATTATTTTGTTTTGCATTTTTTGTTTCTTTTTTATGTTATTTTGTAAACTTGCCAAACACAAGAGTCAGACTCTTTTTTGGCAAGTTCAACCTTACGTGTCCCATTTTTTTACTGAATATATTGTTAATTGTTTATTTATGCTAATAAAGGTTTTTATTTTTAAAAAATTTAAAAAATATTTATCTTTGGTACAACAACAAAAATAGGATAGCACAATTATGAAGACACAGAACCTTAAGTCGTATGTCTTAACTATTAAATGGAAATAAAAGAAATAAAATTTATTTGGTCTGCTGGCCAGATGTGTCAACCTAGTTGACGTTAAGTGTGAGTTCATTGCGATTGCGAAGGTTAAAGATCTAGGCATCACTTTTGTGAGTTCCCATTTCATGATCAGATCGAAACAGTTTGTAGAAGTTCGTTGAAGGTGTTAGGATTCATCTTGCCTACTACCAGGGTTTTTGGTAGTACCCGAGTACTAAGAATTCTTTATAACTCGTTGGTGCGCAATAGACTCGAGAGTGGCTCAATGATTTGGGAACCGTATGAGTTGAAGTACTCTCTTATGGTGGAGAAGGTTCAGAAGAAATTTCTTCGGTTTCTCTACATGAGGGAGTGCGGATATTATCCACGGCTTTATCCCACTGAGTTCCTCCAGGGTATGCTTGGTTACAGCAGTTTGAAGATAAGAAGGAATGTGTTTTTAACTACGCACTTCTTTCGATTGTTGCGCGGTATTATTGACAACCCTGAAATTATGCGGAGCATTGGCTTTTACGTTCCGGACCTTAGACAGCGTCAGAATAGACTGTTTCACATTCCAATATACAGGACCAACCTGCCAATGGTTATGCCTGTTGGAAGGGTTATCTCTATGTTGAACAATATTACCTTGGACATTGACCTCTTTCACGGCTCTGAGGGAGTTTTTCGTTACAAGATTCTCTTACTTTTTAACATTTTTTTCTCTGTATATTATGTAAACTTATGTGTTTTTTTTATTTACATAATTTTACCAAATTATTTTAATTATTTTATGTATGAATTAAGATATTCCATTTTTTAATGTACATATATATGAATAAATAAAATTGAAATTGAATTGAAATAAGTAATTGTCTTTACAATGAGAAGTAAGCTTTGCCAGAAATAAAATACGTTTTGAGATACTACCTATGCGTACTCTTATGAACTGCGTATTATTATTATTAAAACTGTGGACAACTTATATAGTGCCATTTTTTTTTAATAAAATACCCCACGGTCGCTTTACAAAGAAATTCTTTGGATAAATAAATTTAATTGAAATAAAACAATTTAATTATGGTAGCACCTGCTACGGATTTATTCAAATGATTTATAGTACAAGTGGGTTTTAAGTTTTTTTCGAAACATCACTTCACTCTCACAGCCTCGCACTTCTGCTGGGAGAGCATTTAATGCCATAGGGCCTGTGACCGCAAATGCGCGTTCACCGAATTAAGTGCGCTGTTTGCGTAGAGGTATAATAACTTTTCCTCTCGCCGCAGACGTACCTGATTTAAGCGTAAGACGCCTGTCAGCTATCTCATTGGAAATGCATAGTTCTCTTAGATACTCCGGAGCAGAGTTGTGGAGTGACTTAAGTATACAAAAGCCAACAGAATTTGCATTCCACCCTCTATTGAAAACGTAGCCAGTGTTATTCCCGAAGTAGTGGAGTGATATCACTAAACTTAGTGATTCAGAAAATAAGTCTCGCTGCGGTATTCAAAGGGAAGTCATTTTGTTCATTGGTAGACCTGCGTAGATACCATTACAATAATCGACTCTAGATGCCAGAAATATATATATAATCAAAACTCTTTATTGCTCACTAGTTCGACCCCATCTAGAATACGTTATAGAATCTCCTATTTGGTTTCCGTTCTACAGGACTCATATTGACCATATCGAGTCTGTCCAACACCGTTTTCTAAAAAAAGTGGCACGGTTGCTCGAATTACAAAGGGGTAATTATTCCTATTTTGAAATAGAGCAATCTCTTAATCTGTCTTCATTGGAGAGACGTAGAACTGAGATGGACCTTATATGCATTTTTAAAATACTTAATGCTTTAAGTGATGTCCCATCTCTGTTGCAATTAATTTCTTTTCATGTTCCCAACCGTGTCACCAGAAGTCAAAATCTGCTATTTATAAAATCTTTTAAGAGCAACTTTGGTTTTTATGCCCCAATGTCCGGAATGTGTAGATTAGTTAATTCATCACACGACTTGAAATTTTTTGGGATAGATCTTCCGGTTTTTCGTAGATCTCTTCGCGACTAAACAGTGTGGGATGAAGTTGGATTGACATGGTTTAGCTCAAAGTTTAAGGTCTTTCGTTTTTTTTAATATATTGTATACAATTATTGTTTTGCCCTTGATTGTCTTTGCTAAATAGTTTTATGTTCTTTTTATTCAGTTTCATGCAGTTATGTTTCTTCATGTAACAGTTGTAATTGGCTTAGGCCGAATATATAATAAATAAATAAAATATATTAATTGACGGAAGGCATCAACCGGCAAATTTTTGCGTATTCATTTGATTTGTCTCAGCTGATAGAAGCATGCTATTATCGTTCAACTAATTTTACCTCCCCTACATCTGTTTTCTTTGAGGTTGCTGTGCAATTAAACTTTTTCTTTCGTCATATACAACTGCATATTTCTGCGTAGCATCACGTCTGATCACGGTGAAAGTTCGTGAGATAATGAAAACAAGAGAGAGAACCCATGAATTGACATGACATAGACTTTGGACTTGTAACACGTCATTGGACACATCCTTGTTTTTTCTAATTGTTTTACTTTTTCCTAATTTCTGTACCTTAAAACTGAAAGGCTGAAAGTCACATTTTTTGTGAAATTGAGTTATGAATGTCATTTTTTTTATATATATCCAGATTCTATTGATGCTAAAAATATTGGAATCGTCCGGAATACCACTATTGAAAAAGCTTGTTCTAAAACACCAGTAGTGCAGTAATTATACGCATGCTTTCAACAAAATTCAGCGGTTTGCTGGTAACAAAGCAGTGGATACTGAATAAATTCCACAATTTTTATAACAAACTACCTCTGACGCAGCAGATTATATTTATTAGTTAGTCATTATCAACTTTACTTAACCATTATGTCATTTCTTTTGCCGTTAATCTCATAATATCACTTTGCCTTTTTTCGCATAATGTTTACTTTCAATTACTGTTTTATTGCTATTAGTATGGTGTCATTAAATTTGTATTTACCCTTTATTTTGAAAACTAATTCATGTTTTAAATAATGGCACGTAATCAAATGTTTTTTTCTTAATAAAATTTAGATAATAAATGTTTTTCATTCAATATTCTACGTGACATTCTATTCTGTCCAATTCTTTACCATCTTATAAGTCCACAATATCAAGTTTATTTGTAGCTGCTCGTCAAAATATTATTGACAATTCAATTTCATAAATTAAAAAAAAATACTTACTTGTTTATTTTTATTACCTTATACTTGTTTTTTACTTTTTACTATTATATCAAATTGCATTGTAGTATTGGCAAATACGCATTTCATAGATACATATTTTTATTTCTTATTTTTTCGTGAAAATATATGCTTGCTTGTTTATTAATTTAACTTAAAAATGTCTTTCTTGCTTACCGTAACACTGTATTTATTGTTTGCCTTACAGAATTTATGTCATAAGCTTATATCTTTGCATTTTTTGTTTATATGTTTACTGTTTTTTCTTGCATACCTTTGTCATTATTGTTTTTTTCTTTTTACTTTGTAAAACTTTTTATCATATCCTTTATGACTAATTTCACAATTTTTTTCTGTATATTCTGTTTATTATTTAGTATGTTAGCATGTATTTCATTTTTATTTTTTGTAAATGCCTTTTGGGCGTTAATGAACAAAATAAACAAATAAATGACTTAAGTCCTAGGAAAAATTAGGGCGCGGGCCGGGCAGTTAGAACAAAAAACAAGTCCCATAGTTATCTGATATTGAATTTTTTTATCTTAAATATTCTTATCAAACGCCTATAAATTCAACAAAAAAGCTTTAAATTTTGTTTTTACTTCGAGAGAAACATTTAAAACAGTTTTACAACTTCAAACCGTTCTTTTTTAAAATTTATTATATAAATAAAACACGAGTGATACTTTAATCCACAAATTTGGAATAAAAAAATAAAAACAAAATACTTAAACTCATTAAAATTGCATTATATCAATTCATTAGTTAACCCAAAGAAAATTTGTTAATAATGATCCTTAAGATAAAAATAACTTTATTTAAT
Source organism: Micrasema longulum (assembly GCF_059751315.1). NCBI lineage: Eukaryota > Metazoa > Arthropoda > Insecta > Trichoptera > Brachycentridae > Micrasema > Micrasema longulum. The sequence continues at coordinate 412,983 of NW_028278053.1, read as the reverse complement.
TTACTTACATATAACTTTGAATTATGTATCCTTACCTCTGTTCTGTATAAATACATTTAACTTTTTAATAAAGATACCAGTCTCGAAGATGTCGCGAAAGCGATGAAACCGGTCACTGGATATTCCAAATTTGTGGATTAAAGTATCACTCGTGTCTTATTTAAATAATAAATTACAATGAACTTCCATCAAGAATTTTCACTTACAAACTTAAATGTTTCAAATTGTTCTCCTAAACAATTTACCAAATGTGACTTCCAGCCACAGATTTATTATATTTCGCGGCAACGTATTTAAACTGTACTGTGATCATATATAAATAAATAAACGTTGACCAAGTTAACAATAAGCATTAAAACAATAATAAACTCCTTTAAAAACACACATGTAAATGAATATGTGTATGTAAAAACAGTTCTTTTGTACAAAATTAGACCGTCTTAACCGAAGTTATGGCTTTTTCATTTACTTTTCTTACAAGAACCCTATGGCAATAAAGCGAAATAAAAAGAAATGAAATAAATGCTTACGTCGCAAGAATATTCTTGCGACAGTTAAGGATCCTTTCTCTTCTTACAAAGAATATAAATGAATTTCAATTTGCTGAGGTCTGAGCGCCAAGGGTACTGTGTAACATTGCTAAAGGTCAAACGATGTTTCTTGTATTGGGAGTAATGAAGATAAATGTTTATATGTTTTAGGTAGAATTTTCATTTGATCGGTTTCCATGCCGCGAATCGTTCGCACAATTTACCGATGAGATGTTTCGGGTCGCACTTTGGCGTCTGTCGTCAGGGTTATGTTTTTTTATATCAAAAAACTTTTGAGTTCACCCAAATATTTTAATTCTCGGGAATTTTTCTTAAGTTATAGAAAAACGGAAATCAAGTTGTGGTAGAGTGCGATTGGAACGGGCATTGAAGTTAGTTCACAGCGGTTCTTCTGCTTGAAATCCATAGCTTTCACACTTACAAATCATCGACAGTTTCAGTCAGTTCAGATCTCACTTCTTTCGTTTGTCGTTCTATCAATGTTGAAGTCAGTAAATATTATATGTAATATTAGCTTAATTAAAATTATTACCTTTATGTATAAAATTGTAAAGTTTCCTTGGGGTGATTTATCAACAAAAAAAACTGAGCTATTTTTAAAACATCCAATTTTTAATATTATTGTGGGTATATGTTTTATAATCCAGAAAAAAAAAACATGAAAATCCATGAAATTTAATACTCTTAGGTAAAAATCCTGAAAATGGAAAATGAGTAGAAAAAAGTCCGCCTCGTTGTATAATGGTTGGCTCGTTTGGCTACCATGCTTTATTTATTTTGGATAATTTATATGGCACTGAACAATAAACATCCCAACACGTCTTGCAGCTACAGAGCGCAGAGGTGGTTAGATCCTAGTTCCTCATTTTAAAATATGTTATTTTTTTGTAATTTTATTGGAGCTGACAAATGTCAGGTTCCTAAACAGGAATCTAGTCTTTATTAAAACTGTGCCAAAAAGAATTGATAGGAAGAGATTTTAATGAAAAAATATTTTTTTTATATTCCGTTTTTACTATAGTAAGTATTTATTTAATAAAATACACATGTTTTGACAATATTAATACTTATAGTATGCAAACACATTTGTTTCTATAAACTATAAAATTAAATTAATAGTCTGACGGTATGAATTTCTCCTGGTGATAAATAATTCATTTATCTCTTATATGAGGATGCATGTTTATCTACCATGCAAGACGTCACAGGTTTGATTTCCGACATGGTTGACGTAAAATATTCATTTTAAAAAAGTGTTTTTACACAAGAATATTTCATAGTCGCCAGACTGGCACCTGAAGCGTAATACTGGTGATCTTAGCTTCATGTATTAAAAAAAAAATAGATTATAAATCTATGTTATATCTATACTGGTCAATTCACGAGTTATCAAAAAGTAAATGAAAAAGAATAATGAAATAAATAAAACAACTTTGTTTCTAACCAATATTTTTTTTTCTTCCGATCAGTTTCAAAGCAAACAAGCTTCTTCGTCAAGGTTTATGTTACAACTGAATTCTTTCGTCTTTTATTTTTTTCATGTTTACTAAATACTACCCGTGGAGCCAATAAATCCAGTCTTTTTTCCGTAAGAGGGTGGTAATTTGATATTAATATTTTCGAAGCTAGACCGGAGTGGACTAAAAGAAATACATAAAAACTAAAAGAAACTTTAACATTAGAGTTAAATAATACTGATGGTGCTTAAATAATAATAAAATTTTAGAATTCGCAAACCATCTGATCAAATCTGAGAAAATAATCATAACTTCAATAAAGACACTGGATTAAAAGTACTTCATGTTGGAAATAAAATATTGAAATTGCAAAACTAAGAAGTTAAAAAAGATTTAAGAGAAAAATCATTAATAACGAAATAAAACATATTTATTTTAGCCCACTCCTGTCAAGCATCGAAACCAGTGCCAATGTTTGTAAACAAGTATGGCCAAAGAACACTTCATGATACAATTACTAAATTTTTCAAATATTTTTTTTTTTATTTTTTATTTCAAAATACAAAAATGTACAAAAACACAATTGTATTCCCATAAGTTAGCAAACTCATTCTGGGATTGATATAATTAAAGATTATCAGATAAAAAATAAAAATACATTTTGTTGAACATAATTAAAACAAAAATGGACATATCTCGGAAATTCCTAAGCAGATCTTAAAAGAAAATGTTGACAAAACTTTTAAGAAAAAAAAAATTAAATGGTTAATACGAGTATGTAACCAGGCTTTATTTTGATTGTTTTTTTTTTTTAACAGTCATCTTTTTAAATTTTTGTTAACATTTAGTTTTTAATAATGATAATATTGCATTTTAAATTTATACAATTTCTCAAGTTTTTTTCTTTGTTTAGGAAAAATAAGAAATCTGCTGATAAACCGGTTCTGCTGTTTTTTTTCCTTTTAAATTTTCTGTTCATTAATGCAAAATAAAATAATTTAAATATTCAAATAAAATTACCACCCTTTTAGAGAAATAAAAACTTGATTTATTGGCTCCACGGGTAGTATTTAGTAAACATTAAAAAATGCATTAGTTACGTAAACCTTGACGAAGAAGCTTGTTTGCTTTGAAGCCGGTCAGGAGAAAAATAAATAAAAATTAGCGTTGAAAACAAAAAAAAAATATTTTAATGAATAACCGCAAAGTATAAATCATAAAATTTATTTTACAAAAATAATAAGTTCTAAAAGTCTCCCTGTTCAGGGATTAAAGAGTTACGGAAAAATGATGATAGTAGTAAAGATCAATGGAATAATTAAGATAAAACTGAATCGACTGAATGCAGAACCGTTTTATTAATATGAATATCGGTTGATTGGGAATTGAAAGGAAACCGGTATGCGGGTACCGGAAAATCTTATTCGCGTTCATTTCAATCGTATTTATCTGTTTTCCACCACGAATAGTGATGCGATACGATTCACAAATTTATCGGATCTCGAATTTTTAAGAACTCAAATGAATTTTGTTAGTTTTTTTACAATATTTTTATTTATAAATTATAGTTAATATTTGAAAGACGTGTTTTGACTCACAAGGACCCCAAATAATGGAACAGTATTCCGATATTCTGCGGACAAAAATATCATGCGATATTCAAATTGGAGTTGTATTATCGAAAGATTTAGAATTTCGAAGTGCGAACCTAAGCATCTTCATCGTCATCATTCTCTTTTTGTACGTTATGGCGCATAGGGCACTGCATTGGTAATTTTATTAATATATATATATTTTTTTAAATTAATTTTCATCTATGCATAGCTGGTAAAGTCCCCATGATTTTATAACGGCTGCCGGTGAATACCGGGCCTTTAGATCCCTTCAATTCACTATTTCATCGTCTTTAGACTAGCACTTTAAGCGTAAGACCAAACACCTTATATTCATGAGATATCAATGGTAAAATGGCTCAATGACTGATATTAAATATAAATTTTGCGATCATAGTAAGAAAAATTATGAAAAATGAGCAGAACTTAAATGAATCAGAAAAGATACATATACGAGGGCAGCCTTCAAAGATTATACTAAAGACCACAAGATCAAACTCGAAACCTTTTAAATGATTGGCAAACGCGCTGACCATTACACCACGATACCAACAAGTAAACATAGGTAAAAATGTGAAAATGTAAACATAGGTAAAAGTGTGAAAAATTTCAACGCTTATCAGTTCATGGTTTACCTCTTCGTTCTCATTCTCAAGGCACTCTCTTAAAAAATGACTGTGGAATCATCTCCCATCCACCATCAAAGATGTTACTACATTATCCCTGTTTAAATCACGTCTGAAGAAACATCTCTTTTTTCTTCCTTAATCTCTCCTCCTTTCCTTTTTCCTCTTTTTCCTTTTTCCCATTGAGTAATAGTTTTGATTTAAGGTAATTTATAAACAAATACGTTTATTTCTATTTTTAAATATTTTTGACTTTTTAATGTTTTTTTTTTCTATTGAATATGTTCTTTAACTTGAATTATAAAAATAAAACTTTTATTTTATTGGTTGGTTGGAAGAAATTGCCATTTGGCAATAAGCCCGCCAATGTACAAAAAACATTATGTACAAAAAGTTGAATAAATAAATAAATAAAAATAAGTAATCAAAAATACTAACAAAATATGTACATCTTACTGGATAAAATATATCTACAGCACTAGTAATAGGCGGCCTCCGTGGAATAGTGGTCAAGACTCTTGATACAAACAAGGTTACGTGTTTGATTCCCGGTGAGAACGCAAACATTTAATGTAAATTTTCTCAAATCTGGGTGGTTTGTGCACATTCACCACTGTCATTGGGCCTCCTAGCCTGCTGTGGTCCAAAAATGTATATATATATATATTGTAATGTGGGATTTAAACACGCAATTTCATTTGGTCACTAACAATATGTATTTATCAACCGCTGCAAAAAAAATAGTTTGCAGTGGAACCTCGTTTTACACAATTTCGAAACAACACGGTCGAAATTTTATTCGAAAAACATTTATTGAACAATGCGTAATAGTATTATAATTATGACATTCGTTTATGGAATGCCCTACATCGCTCTTTTAGGGGAGAGTGCCCATGAATGAGACAATCATTTCCCAGCCAAAACTAATAACATAAAGTATTTTTAAAATATTACCAGTACGATAAAAAACGGATTAACCTTCAAACCGCAGTTTTTTGCTGCAGCAAAGCAAGCTAGATTTCATACATATTTTTGTGTAACAAACTATTTTTTTTACGGTAATTTGTTTAAGTTAGTGCATTTAAGAAGTAGCAGGTACATCAATACATATACACAATATTTAAAGTTGATTCTCTAAGGATATTTTCAATTCAGTTTCAAGAAATTGACTAAAGCACAACCATATTGGTTTATGTGTTTTCCTAAAAAATCACGCTTTTTCTTGAATCATGAATGGAATACTTTTTGTAATAAATTGATCATGCATTTATTTTTCTAATATAGTGTCATATGCACCATCAGGTGCTCATTAGGGTTTAATGAAAAAAAAACACATTGAACCACAAAGAAATCATTTCCATATCTAGGGTGATATCCCGTACGCTCTCGCGACCGTTGAAAACACATTTATCTCGCGTATTTCGTATTTGTTTACATACGGTTTAGAATTGTCTATAACATGTTAACATCATATATGTAATGGAGAAAACATATTAATATAGTGTTATGCAATGGCTTGAATTTAAAATAAGTTGGAATTGGGCCCATGAAAACCTTGACATTTAAAGTTTTACTGCCTTTTTAATGCATATAATTAGTGATGCAAAAGACTTCTTCTTCTGCAACTGCGGAGGTTGTGCACGTGTTTTGATATTCATTTTTTTTTTCGTTACCGCAACTTGTATAACGGAAATACGAACGAAACTTTACGAACGGGAGGGGTGTTCCAGGCATTCCAGCCATCCACAATTGAACCGGGCGCGTGTTTTCGGCACTTGTCGCAACGCGTTTGTTTACATACTTTTTTTTACTTCATTATAAGCCGCAACGTGAATATAATCTCGTGAGATATTCCGTTTTTGTTTGTTTAAGTAATTAATTTGTATCGTGTGTGCAACTTTAGTGCAATCATAAAACCAAAAACAAGTACTGTTTGTAACCATTTCGTTGAAATTGACGATCTATCAGCCAGATGTAAACAACGTCCTGAACTCAAACCGAGAATGAAGTCCAACCTATGTCATCATCAATGATGAATTCATCATTATAAATATGAGAATGCATGTTAAGTATGAATGAAGACCAGCAAGACTCGATTACAAATAACGAGAATGACAATCTGTTTTTGGATGCACAGTCACAACTTCAGGGTACAAAAATGAAAAACGATTGGCTTTACATGATGATCCTCTCATGTGATGGAAATTAAATTCATACAAATATACTAATCTTTTGCCATTAGTGCGCCAATATTTATCAGCTTCTCCCAGCAGCGTCGCCAGTGAGCATTTTTTTAGCGGAGCTGGTCTTATATATGAAAAACACCGGAACTACTTTTCATAATATATAACTTACCACTACTTAATTTTTAATATTAGTTTCATTAAAAATGTATTTGTAAAAAAAATAGGTTTTTTTTCATCGTTTTTACACTTCCACTTTTGCATCTGTTTCCGTTTCTGCTTTCGTTATGACACTTCCATTGCATCACTACATAAAATGTGTTTAATTCACTTTAATATCTTTCGGTTCTTATTTTTTCTAGTTAGTTTTGTCTAGTTATGAAGATTGTTTTATTATACTATTTAAAAAATGTGAATTACAGATAATGAAGTATAGATACGCATTACATATAATGCGATTGTTTTGCTTAACTTTTTTTTTTACTCTTGTAATTTTTTTATAGCAAATACGAACGTTGAAATTATGTACCTTAATATTACTTGAAGGTGTTGTTATTTTTAGTGTTAACATATTTTTAACAATCAATCTTGTATTTTAATAAATTTTACATTCAAGGTATACTAGTGTACCATTCATGGGAAAGCGTTTAAGAATGGGATACATTTAGATTTTGTAGCTACTTAAGTATGAAATATTTTAAAATAATATTCTGCCTATTTAATGCCGAAAAAAAGCTAGAGAGATTAAATCAAAAATGTTCTATACATAGGCACTCTCCCCTACTTGGTGTATAATACTCGTATAATTTGATAGTAAACCATCTTTGTTTCGAAGTATTTTGATGTCATGTTTTATCAAAGAAAACAATAACGATTGAATGAGGAGTTAAAATTTTAATTTTTTTAATTCCAAATTGATTTTAATATTGTTTTTTTTAAAAACGGTACTTGGAACGTATCCCCCATGACTGAAGCTGGTTTTGAAATGTTCGAATATGTCCCTCAATCTATTATGATGGACATCACTACATTCAAGGCATTACTAATAATCGAAAAGATGCTTTCTTTGCGTTCGGGAAACTTCGTCTTCCCACGGGAATCGCCGATTCAATCAAGAGTTCTGCTTACCAAGCTTCGCGGCAGTAAACAGAGATAAAATGCAAACAACAACTGTGTGTTCTGTCTATGGTTCGATTCCCAGAGGAGAAACATCGTATTTACCAATCAAGTATTACTTATTATCGTACATACATATTGTTTTCAATATTTTAATATACTATTAATTTAAATACATCTAGTCTAAGAAGGAAACGTGTGCTAGAAATACCACATTGTAAAACGAGGCTAGCACAGAGACATGCATATTTTATAGGCCCAATTTTTTTTAATGATTTTTTTACGGATAATATTTCGTTAATCCCAAACTTAAAAAAATTTGTCCCTTTTTAAAAACTCGCACTATCCTAGAATCAAACTATATTTTTTTTTCATAGATTGATATATTTAACATGAATCTTAATTTATTTCAAAATAAATTAAGACTCTTTGATTCTGGCTGCGATACGCTCTTACTTGCTATTTAATGATTCTCACACTAACACACCTAAACACTTCCACACAAATAACAAACACACTTTTTTATCAACAATATTTTGAGTTTGTCCAAATTTTTGTTGACAAGGACTGGATTCAACTCCCTGGGGAGCTGTTTATATTAACATATTACAACAGAGATGAAGAACATTTAAGAAAAGGTAATATAGAAGTCTAGGTATCTACAGGGTTTATGACCTGTCAATGGCTGGTTTAAGTGGCCACTTTACACACTGTGTAACATTCACCATTCTGCCTATATTTGAACATCTATATTCCTTCAATTATTTCATCTGTTGATGTTTGTGAAGTTAAAGAGCTGAAACCTTTATTCATGCGTGTGAGATGTAGATGCCTAGACTTCTATATTACCTTTTCTTAAATGTTCTTCATCTCTGTTGTAATATGTTAACACTTTTTTTATTGTACTACAATTTGATATGTATGATTTTTTATTTAGAAACTTCGCTGGTCTGTCTTTAAGCTGTATCTTTTTGTGTTGTTATATCATTGTTGACTGTTTGTTTCTGTAAAATAAATGAATAAAGATATTAACTCTTTTTTATAATAAATTTTGTTGTCCTCTAATAATATATAATATTTTCATGTATTTTTTTTATTTTTTAATATTTAAAAATAAAAAAAAATCTTTAAATCTTTTTCAGAATATATTTCCTTTATTCTTTCTTATATTATATAAAAAACATTGTACCGGTCTATTTATTATAGAAGCAAACAATTTATAAACATTTTTTGTATACCCACGAACAGGCCATGCCTTTGTGGGATTTTGGTTTACTATTATTTTTATTAATATGTTTTTCATTGCTATGTAATTATTTATTTTATTGAATAATTTATTTTAGCTTTTTTGTATATTGAAAAAAACAAAAAAAAATATTTAAAAGCGCCCGCCCCTTTCTCGAGTCGAGTTCCTGACGCCTTGCAAAGAAGGCAAACGTGGTTAAGAGGACACGCGATGCTAGACAAATTTGATAATAGGCATAGATTTTAAAGAACCCTGTTTATCTGTTACTCACTCGCAAATGCATCCAAATCAACGTTTTACTGTCTTGTTTTCCGCACCCCAAAACTGTACAGATTCGGTTGTTTTTTTTAAGAAAGAGTATTACACGATTCACATCAGAGGAGAATATATGTTTTGTAGGTAAACGCCTTTGAAACCAAAGGCATTTGGTTTACACTAAATAAATATCCGATCTCCAGATATACTTCAGACTGTTGAATGAGGTGCCTGCTATACCTAGCCACACTTCCAAATCTTTAATCAAATGATGATCGATGCATTTTTAATGTGTCCGGGCGGATGAAGACTACAGTAATGTGTGTAAAATAGAACCAAAACCCTGTAAGAGAGTTTTCAAGTGAGTAAGTGTGAATAAAAAAATCGAATGTAGAAAAGGCCGCCTCATAGTGTAGTGGTTTGCGCGTTTGCCTACCATGGTCGAGGTTTGTTGAGTGTTCTGGGCTTGATAGTATGTAATACGCATTCTTATTTAAATACTTTTAAGCATTTTAAAACGTATAAATAATTTGTTTAAAAATTTCTTTTCTCCTTGCTTAAAACTGTCTTACAATAAAAAAGCAACTTCAATACACAGTTAAGAGTTTTTCTTACTGCGTATATTGATTTATTGAAATGTTTTACAATATGTATGTGTATCATGTTATCATTTCATACATATGTATGTGTTTTTAAATTATGTTTTATTACTAGTTGTTTGTAGGAATATGTATTTGAATGTACTAAACGCTATATTTTATTTCTTACTTTTCATATAGTTTTATCTATGAACCATACTTGTAAAAGCCCTTCGGGCGTTGATGTGAATTAAATGAATAAATAAATAAGATGGTTTTCAATAAAATATTTTATTGCCCAGGGTCCGTATGCTAATGGGAAATTGAAATGTATCTTCAATTTTATCTACAAAGTAAAGTTAAGTTTTCCGAATGAAAAGTAAAATAATTTTACAATTTTTTTTTTACATATTCAATTATAGGTTACTGATGAAGATTTTTTGAATTTTTATTCAAATATACACATTTTCTGACATAAATATCGATGTAAATTTATGTCTAGATATGTACCGATGAAGATAGCGTTTGTAATCGCGACCCTCGACTCGTAACTGCAGTGTTCATTGATTGTACCAATGCAGTGCCCTTTGCACCACCAGGTGCAAATAAGGGTTAATAATGAATAGTAAAATGGGTACTCTTAAGTCATTAAGTTTCTCAATTTGGCTTCTCTCGAAATTAGTTTTTTCTTAAACTTTCGACCATTTCCATGACATGGTTTGAGATTCAAAGGGATTTGTGGTTTATTCTTTTTGGGTATTTATTTAATTAAATAAAAAAATATGTTATTTTTAAAGTACCTTTTTCTGAATTTGGCAAACCCTCTCTATTTCACATCTGTGCACTCTAAATTACTTGGTTGATAGCATTTTCCCGCCAAATTAATTTTTGACAGTTATCTATTCGCTTAATTCGCTACCATCAGAGCCATCTGTGGGCGTTTAATGAAGTATCCTCAGTCAAAATGTGACATAATCTGTGGGTTTATTATTTATGAAGAATAAAATGGCTAAGCAGAGATTTCTCTCGAGTACATCACCCTAATTTATTTTGAATTCAATTAATTATTTATAATTATCGTTTAACAGTACTTGAGTATATTTTGACGCTCTGAAAACGAGCCAACCACAATTTTTCTCGAAAATGTTAGAATGAATTTCAAAAAGTGAAATTCCGCCTTCTCTGCAAACATTTAGACATACTCAAACTATTGTTGATTATACAAACTGGTATGAAAGTAGTATAAAATTGATAATCTTCACTCAAATATTCTTCATCTCTGTTATCTGGTCTCCATATAATGATGTTCACATCAAACATATTGAATCAGTTCAACCTCGATTTTTAAGAAAGAGGGCTGGAGGTTGGGCTTATCCAGATACCAATATGCGTATTATGAGTTAGAAAATAGCTTAAATATATCTTCTCTCCAAAACTTCTCTCTAGTCCTATTTAAAATTCTCAACTCACTCTTTGATGCGCCTGAACTACTGAGCTCAATAAAATTAAATATCCCAACTAGAAACCTCAGACAAAACTTACTCTTTCTTACGATAACCATATAACTAACTATGGTTTTCATTCCCTCTGCACTGGTACACCAACCGCAGCGTATCTTGACTATTTTTGTTACATAAAGGTAAGATGATAAGTCTTACGCTTCAGGTACCAGTCCAGGGACTATGAAATATTTTAGTGTAAAAACACCTTTCAAATCAATATTTCATATTAACAACCATGTTGGGAATCAAACCCCGGACCTTTTGCATGGTAGGCAAACGCGCTGACCATTACACTACGAAGCTGACTTAAATAAATGTAAAATATATTGAATATATAAAAAACTTGGGGTTCGAACTGTCAGTAGGGTCGCAGTGAGTCACATCTTGCTGGAGGGTGTGATTCTATAAAATGCTGCAAACGCCCAGTTGCATTTTACCAGCAACACTACTGACTAGTTTTACTCGTTAGCGTCCAGGTCACGAACCCTGGGCAATGGGATCACACTCATAACGGTGTGATCACAGCAGATAACGAGAGGATGAAAGGCGAGTTTTTGGCGCCTCAAAACCAAAACCAACCAGCTAAGGGAAGGTAACCCCGACAGAAAATTTATCAGAGAAGGCAACGGGAAACTACTCTGGTCATCTTTTCCCAGGAATCGCTACGACGAGTACATCAATAAGCAGTCGTCCTGGCTGCGAAATGAAGATTAGCGCAGGACAGATACATATGCTTTCGCTGTAGTAATCGTCAACGTCGAGGGGACCCGGCAAGGCACAAAAAGAAGATATAAAAAACTGAAGTTTAAAATGTACCATCGATTTTGAATTTTTAATCATTAAAACAAAGTCTGTGAGTTATGAAAAATCCAACAGCTTCAAATGACAGGTGATTTTACATTTCAAACACACTTACTGTTGAAGATTTTGCCCATTGAAGGAATCGCGATTTTCTTCAGAAAATTTTATTCAATTCTTTGAACGAACATACTGTATAAGAAAATGTTGTATTTCAGTTGGTGAAGGGTCCTTTTCCTACATATATTTCAATAATATGTCGAGAAGGTCTGACGCAAATATTAAAATCAAAGCTCTTGTAAAGCTTCAAAGAACATTTACATTTTTTCTATATAAATTATTTTTTCATTGGAGGTTGAGTGTCGGGTACAGAGAGAACGGCGCACTAAAATCAACTTTAGATAATACAAGTTTATCGCGAGACGTGAAATTAGCAGTTCACAATATAGTCCTGATTCCTATTCTTACATGTGGAATTGAATAAAACGAGGATTAAAGCAGACTAAATGCTGTCGAAATACGATTTCTCAGGAAAAGGTCAAGATCTGTATTTAAGAGAATTCAAATCAAATTAGATATAGAAAATATTTTCTTACACGCGGTAAGAATTAGAGCATTTATTGTACAGCGAAGTTTTTAGAAAATGTATGAAAAAAAAGGTTTTAACAAAAACGAACGATTACACTTTGAACTAGTTATGTGTTGTGATAGGTTTCCGGTTTCCAAATAGCCTTGTTCTCTTTTTAAATGTCCGGAAAACTCACCGACTTGAATTCGCGACGTCATTGGCTAAATAATTTCAAAACTGCAATCATTAAAAAAATATAGCATTGATAAACAACACATAAAATAAAGTTTTCTTAGTTTGATGGTAAATTAAGAAATTTAAAAATTAAAACCAACGAATTTCCTCATAATGTAAGTCTGCGACAAGCATGGTAGAAAAAAAAGCGTATTACATTAGTAACGGACCCATCTTTACATATATAATTCCTTTGTACGTGTGATGTCACCGAACTCCTCCTAAACGGCTTAACCGATTTACGTGCGGTTTTCAGAGAAATATAGATCTTTGCGCTGTGCGTGTTCGTAAAATCTTCAATCTAATATTAAAAAAAGGTGTAAGGAGTAGAAATGTTTTATTCATCAACCTAGTAGGGTTGCATTAGAGGAAAATGCATTTACAAAAAAAATGAAAGATATTGTTTTATTACATTTAAAAAGTTTGTTTTTTTAATGTTTACAAACAACATTGGTTTTTTGTGGATCTCAATCAGATTCTTTCCTTAAATTCCTTATAATTTCTGCCCATTTATTTATTTTTACTGGATTTTTGGTAATACCAAAATAATATTGATTCAATGCCTTTTTAAAAATCGTATTCCTACATAAGTACACCCCTCTGTTGGTGAGAAGATCGGAGTTCGACGTTTACAAAAAGAATGCCATATTTGAAAAAATAATAAATTAATAAATAATAAATAAATTTTATGTTTCGGAATTCAATCATAAACAAGTACTTAAACTGAATATTTACATAATTTATTTTTTTAGTTTTGGAACTCAATCATAGATAAATACAGGGGTCCAAATTTTTTTTTTTCAACGATAACGCTGTTGGAGAACAGCGTCTGTTCACCCGGTAGTTTTACCTCCCGTCTTCCATATCCATCCAAGCCTCTGGTTATGCCGATTGAAAGAGCAGTCACGCAGCTGAATAATATCACATTGGAGATCAATATCTTTCACATCAGTAAAACAATGTGTTAGAGGCAAATGCTCTTGCTATTGGTGACTACTATACCTAAATAATGTCACACCATTGTTAAAGGGTCCCCGTTTGATATGTTGTCCTAATATATCTGAAATATTTGGTTATCTTAGTAATATTATTCTGGTAAAACAAATTATTTCGAATTTGAACCCTCGGGTTTCCTTGTGTTCTGCATCCGTCAACATTTTGTTTTTTTATTTATTAATATATTGTGGGTATACTGGCAAAAAACGTTTACTCAAAAATATGCTGATTTGACTTAAGGGTGCAGTTTTGTAAAGTTTTTAACGCTCTACAAACTGAAAAAATAAACATTATCATATTCGATTTCATATACCTGTAGTTTTAAAAATAAATTTAAGGTTAAGTCGTATACCCGGTATTTTATTCAGGCTTAAAGCATTTAGTGACGTAATATTAACTTTATATAAAATTAAGAAACGGAAAAATTAAAAACATTTTTTTAAATGAGCACTTAATATCTTACTATATTTAAATAAGATATAAAAGAGTAAAATTGGAAAAAAAACATGAATGCTTGATTTCTCAAAACAGGGATTTGAGAGTTAAAGCTTTTTGCCAGTTTACCCACAGCATAATAATATAAAATCACATAGTAAAAAAACAAATCATTCGGATTAACGAAACTTTTTTTTTACTAAGTCACCTTGATGACGTTTGCTTCTTAAAGAACATAATTTTACGCTTCGAATGGCATATTTAACTAAAAATTAATATTTTCAGGGTGAATAACTTTTCCCTTAAAGGCGACAATATTTATTGATTTACGGACATTGTTAATTTATATAATTTATATGGTATTTATATTACAATATAAGAACAGTTTAAAACATTAAAAAATAAAAAAGAAGCATTGACAAACATAAGAGACATTAAGACAAGATCTAGACTATTTATTTAGTGCTTGTTTAAATCGTCGTAAACTAAAACCAAAAAAGTCCAGATCTATCGGGACATTGGAGAATTAAGGCCATAGTTTGTTCTATGCTGATCGATGAATAGTTCTTCATTGTTTCTCAACCTACGAGTCGGAATGTGGAATTTTACCTATCCCAGTAATGATGGCACGTCGATTTTAGGATTTAGTAAGCCGAACATATATATGGAGTCAATATTAGTTCTACGTTTTTGTAGACTAGAAATATTTAACATTAACTCTATATCAGCATATGAATAGTTACCTCTCTCTGGTCCAAGCATCCACGCTACTTTTTGAAGCAAGCGATGTTGGACTGATTCAAATAGATTTATGTGATTTACATAGAATGGAGACCAGACCACGGTGGCATATTCTTGAAGAGGGCGAACAGTTGAGCAATAAAGAGTTTTGATAGTGCGAACATTAGTATAATCAGAGGATTTTCTGATAACGAAGCCAAGAAACTTCAGTGGTGTATTTACTATATTATCTACATGCTTATTGAAAGTCAGTTTATAATCCAGAACAACTCTTAAATATCTGATGGACTCAACTACATCAATTTAAGAGTTTTCTATTAGGTACTCGAAGGAAATTGGTTTTTTTGTTCAATGAAATGACATTATTTTGCATTTTCAAATATTTAGTTCTAATCTATTGATTTTACACCATTGGTTTAATGAGTTCATGTCTGATTGAAGAAAAAAACAGTCTTCTGTTATCTAACAATTCCGTTGTTGTCCGCGAAGAGCCAAAAGCGAGAGTTAAGAATGATTTAGCAACATCGTCAATAAACAAATTGAAAACACGCCCTGTCAATACCGAGACTTCCATATTCCCTTCTCAAAAATGGTTTTTCTCTCTATTACAATACATTTAGAACTTATAAAACGTTTTACTAATATTATTCTCATATAAAATATACAATTCGTTTATGAAATTTCCAGTCAGTATTACAATACTTAAAATATTCCATTTCTAAATATTATCCTTTTAAAATATTTAACTAAGATTATTTGATCAAAAACTTTCTGTCAGTTCTAAAACCCTTGTAGGAGTCCTTTTCCAAGTATTGTTATTTTAAAACATGATTGATTATTCCTTAAAAAAACTATTACAACCATCCAGGCGGTCTTTAAACTTTTGGCTGTTGTCTTTCAATTTGTTCTCAAATGGAAGTTATTAAAAAAGCTCTATTTTAATTACGATTGTAAGACCTCCATCAATATCTTTTCTTTAATTACATCCCTGTCTACAAATTTCCGCGTCGGCTGAAGTAAAAATTGTTTTCCAATTCAATGAGCTCTTATAACTTTTGAAACGGTTGGGTAAGATAAGATTATTGTTACAGATAACAGAGTTACAATACAAGCGAAATATATTTTTATTACATTTTTTAATTGAAATATTTAGTCATCATTTCGTTATATAATTTTGTCTTATTTTTTGTTTTGTTCACCATTTTGTAAAAAGGGCCAAAATTATTTTAAAATGTTATTTGTTACAATCACTACAGTGTAAATTTCTGAAAAGTCAGTTTTGTAAAATTTCCATTGAAAATAAACGTAAAAATGGCATTTTTCGTTAAAAAATTATAAAAGCGCAATATATGAATAATTAGTTTTATATTTTTGTTTGGAATTACCTTAACGTTAAATTGATAAAATTTTCCACAGCTAAGTCTAAAAAAAGTATTGTTCGGTGTTCATTCGTTATATTTTATTTTATTGTATGTCGGTTAAGTTGTAAATAAAACTCCAAATAAAATGTGCAAGTTGATTTTTTATATTTTATACACGCCACCTTACAACAAAACATTTGGTAAATTAAGTATTCTTCACAATTATCACAAACACATGAAACAAATACCCCTACATGTGTTAATTATGTAATGACGACTTTCTAATTACGTAAGGTGACATGGAATTTTTCATTTGAGCATGAATATCTCGTTAGTATATTTTGTTTATTATCACGTTTAATTTGCAACCTCCCTGCTCTAATTATTATTCCACGTGTAAAAGGTATTAATTTTAA
The DNA here is from genome assembly GCF_059751315.1 of Micrasema longulum. Lineage (NCBI taxonomy): Eukaryota > Metazoa > Arthropoda > Insecta > Trichoptera > Brachycentridae > Micrasema > Micrasema longulum. Next base: position 396,307 of record NW_028278053.1, on the reverse strand, counting down.
AAAGCGAGGCGCAAATTTACCTTCGTAATAATAATAATTGATCGACACGAACATAGTAACAAAATACATATTAATTAAGTTGAAACCAAAATATTTCACGAGCCGAGTCGCCAGGTCGTTTTTCGTAAAATTAATATACGCGTGTGCGGCGATTCGGTGGCCAAGTTTTTAGGGTGTAAAAATTATTGTGTGGAATTAAAAAATACGGCTGTTTTAACATTTATAGGGGTTATTTTCTCGCCTTGTGGTCAGATGGTTAGCGCGTTTGCTTACAAGTGGTCTCGGGTTCGATTCCCTACATGTTTGGCATGAAATATTTATTTTATAATGTGCCATTACTCTAGAATATTTCGTAGTCCCTGGACCAGCACCTGAACCAAGCGTAAGTATGATTATCTTACTACAACAGAGATAAAAAACATAAAAGAGAAGGAAATAAAATAATCTAGTCACATACAGGGCTTAAGACCTGTCATCAATAATAATTCTAATGTTTGGATAATTAATATGGCGCCATTTTTGTAAAAATCACCTCAAGGGCGCTGTACAATAAATAAATATCCCGACACGTCTTGCAGCTACAGAGCGCATGGACGGTTGGGATTCTAGTTCCTCGTCTCCAATTATGATATATTACAATTATGATATATAGAACACAGATTTACAGAACGTCTTGCAGCTACAGAGCGCATGGACAATAAGAAATCTAGCCTCTATTTAGATTTTTTTTTTTTTGACAATGAAGTTTAGAGTTTAAGTGATACTTTAAAAACGAAATAAAAAGCAAATTTATAAAATTAGAAGTAAAATAACAACAAGTCTTGCTGCTACTGGGCGCATGGACGGTTGAAATTCTAGACCCCATTTATTAAATTTAGTTATTTGATAGTTGATAACATTTACATAATATGATAGCTAACATCACAAAAAGTCTTGCAGCTTCAAAACTACCCAGAAATAATTACCCCTTTGTAATCCGAGCAACCATGCTACTTTTCTTAGAAAATGGTGATGAACAGACTCGATATGGTCAATATAAGTTCTGTAGAATGGAGACTTAATAGATGAAGCGTATTCTAGTTGGGGTTTAACTAGTGAGCAACAAAGAGTTTTGATGGTATTAATATATAAAGTCCGTCATCACTCTATTGATACTATACTGCCCATATTTGAACATGTATATTCCTTCAATTTTTCCATATGTTGATCGTTGTGAAGGTAAAGAGCTAAAACTTTCATTGATACGGGTGAGATTCGGGGGCAACGCCTGAAAATATTTTTCAATTTGTACACTTCTTGGGCCTGTTAGTTTTATCAACTAAATGTTGTGTAAGTATAAATTTTTGTAGACATGGACTGGATTCAACACCATAGGGAGTTATCAATATTTTTTTGTCATTATTAATAAAAACATAAAATACATGAACAAGATATTATACTCCTAGGAGTCAGAGAAAACTCATTTGGGACGGTACACAAAAAGATAACATTTTTGTGACAATACTAGTTAATACAATCCAAAATAGTGGAAAAGTATAATATCAAAACAACTTATTAAACACTATTTATATAAATTATACAAAAAAGAGGCGATGTGGCTCTTGAACAAAGCTCAATGCCCTTAAAACATAGTGTTTTATTTATGTATCATTTTTCAATGCAGATATGTATACACGGTTTTTTAAGGCTAGACCGCGAAACTTCAGAGGAACGTTCCTCATGGTTAAAAAAATCTTCATCAAATTTTTCCAAAAAGTCATTTAAAAGAAGAAAAAATTTTGTTCTCAAAATGAGAGAATCTTTAATTTCTCGGGCACGAATCCCTTCCGCAAATTCTACCAATCCCCGATAAATAAAAATTGGGATAAGAACGTATTTGACCAACGAAACGATACGCACCAGACACGGACAAGGGAAGAGGCTGGGTAGGGGTTTGTGGAGAAATTAAGGATTTGCTACATTTTGAGATTACATTTTTTTTTAATGACTCTTTGGAAAAAATTTAAGGATTTTTTTTAAAGCTTACCATGAGGAATGTTCTTCTGTTTAAATATTTTTTAGTTTAAGTACACATTGTATTAATATTATTTCTTATATGTAAATGCGGTTTTTTTCATGCCCAATAAATATTTTTATTATTATTTACTATTAATAACAACAACTATGGGGAACAGGAAACCAAAATGACATTAACAGACTACAACGACAACAAAATAAAATATTAAAGCTTGTATATGACTTCCCTTATCTAACACCAACTAAAGAAATCTCTAAAAAAAACTTACAACAATTAAATGTTCATTAACTTTTTCAACAAGAATCTTTAAAATTTATTCACAAGTTAGCCACTATATTATTTTAGACAAAGAACTAAAACTTGAAAAAAATTGTAATAAACATGGACCTAATCCAAGAATATCAGAACAATACCACATACAACATTCCAAAACAAGACAAGGACAGTCGAGACTAATAAATCAGGGACTGAAATTATACAATAAACTACCAGACAAAACTAAACAAAAGACTCAGACAAACTTTTCAAAAGGCGTAAAAAATATAATTATCAGCAACAGAGTATAAATAAAAAATGATATGTTATTTTTGAAAAATGAATGTAATCCGTAAGATAAATAAATTTCAAATAAAAAAAAATTATATAAAAATAAATGAAATTATCCTAATTTTTACCAAATAATATCAAACCTGCTTTGTATACAAATAACAATATTGGTAAAATATTGCCTAATAAAAAGGATAAAAATTGTTTTTAAAATAATTCATGTGTTTACCAATTAAAATGCAATTCTTGTCGTTTAGTTAAAGTTGGAAGAACATCAAGAAATTTTGATATTTGTGTTGAAGAACGTATGAGGTGTCTTCACAATAATAATTTCTCTATATTCGCAAATTACCTCATCAATGAAATTCTTACATGCAAATAATAAAGGGTTAAAAGTAAATAATATGGAAATATTTCACATTAGGAAAGCTTTAAAAAATAATGTTCCTTTGATCAATAATCAAACAAACTTCCAATATTGTCCTTTATACAATATTCCACTGTAATAGTCACCCTATTAAACCTATTAAGCTAACCCCCTCCCTCCATCCTCTCTACTTTTTTCATTAATTCTTAAATAACAGAATATTTTCATAATTTAATCAGTGCATGTTTGTCCTAATCAGCGCATGTGCTTATTAAAATGCATGTCGTGTTGGTTTTATATTTTTGTGCAACAACTATGGTGAAGGTGTATAGTGGGTTTTGCATGTTGGTTTAATTTGTGTCCTGACAAAGAGACGGGTACGTCTCGAAACCGGTAGACATAGAAAAGCCGGTAAATAGTTATATATCAATATTAAATAACATTTAGTAATTCATTAATCTTCGAATAGTGCGTTACGTAATAAGTCTTTGAATGTGGAATTTTGAAGCGTACAGAATGACGCCTTCTACGGATATGAACTCGTAACAAAATGTTTTAAAATAAATAAATAAATTGCGCATGTTTCCAAAAAAAAATATATACTCACGACGAGTATCTAATACTTAGCGCTATTTATGAGCACACAACACTAAAAGTCTCCAATATAAAGGTTTTCCGATACATAAAGCGATTGGTTTATATCCTGATCATTCATTAAACTTAGTAATTTAGAAGAAACGGGATAATCCGGTCATTTTTTGTCATTAATCAAATGGTAAATGACAGCTATCAAAGTGAGAATATTATTATATTGTCATTTATTAGAAAAAATAACAAAAATTGTAAAAGTTAATACAGTAAAACTCCCATTATCCACGTTACGTCACGTCTTTTATTTAACGCCAGGTATATCACGTCTTTTATTTATATAATAAATTACAATGAACTTCCATCAAGAATTTTTACTTACAAACTTAAATATCCCATTATCCAGCTTAATTTAAAATTTTGAATTTCGTTTTTTTTATATTTTTTTTATGTAAATTATTTTGTTTTGTTTACAATAAACTTAAGAGGTTAAACAGTATTCAAAAAATAAAGCATAATTACAAAGGAATGAAATACATATTAATAGTAAAAATAGTAAACAAAAAAATCCCACAAAGGCATGGCCTGTTCGTAGGTATACAAGAAAATGTTAATGAATTTTTGCTCCTATAATAAATAATGAACAGTTATAATATTTTTGTGTAACATAAGAAAGAAAAAATAAAATATTCTGTAAAAGATTATATATTTTTTTTTTTATAGATATTATTTTGATGGATAGTCGGCCTCGCGGTGTAATGGTCAGCGCGTTTGCCTACCATGCAAGAAGATTTAGGTTCGATTCCCGGCATGATAAATATCATATATTTATTTGAAGAGGTCTTTTTACCAAAGAATTAAGCGTAAGACTGATCATCTTAACTTCGTGTGACACAAATGATTAAGATACGATGCGATTGGTGCACCAATGCAGTGCCCAGTGCACCATTAGGTGTGGAAACAGAATGATGATAATGATGATGATGATGAGATATATATATATGCTTTAATTTTTTTTCTCATGTACTCGTTTATTTAAAATTATATAAACTCTTATAAATAAACAACTACAACAGTGTAAGTCACTCTCCAAGCACAAAAGTTAGTCTCTTTTTTTGAAGAGTTACAGTGATAACATTTACTAGATGTATAAAAAGAGGTCTGTATAGAATTTTCAAAAAACATTTTTATCTTGTTTTGGTTGCATAAATAAGCACCTCCCATTTAAATATATTTATTCTAAAATTTATTCTCTAATTTATTTATTTTTTCCCCTGTTTTCTAGTTTTTTAAAAAAAAAACCATTTTATCGGGTTTTCTTGAGTTTTTTGTTCTTCTGAATACAGATTTTTTTTAAAAAGCATCAAAAACAAAATGAATACATGTTTGTTATTTTATATGTGTAAAATATTATGTCTGTTCTCTTGTGTTTGAATGGTAATTTGAACTAATGTCTGAGCACTCGATGAAAATAGGGACAAATATTTATTTATTTTACAAATTTATTGCATAAAATAAGCAAACGTATTTAGTAACAGGGAATCTATATAAACTAGTGAATAGAAAATTAAAACGGAGTGTTCTGTAATCAAATAAAATAAATTTTTAAAAAAATGTTTTAAACCTGGAGTTTTCTCTGTTAAAAATAGTCTGCATCTAACATGGCTCAGCCTGTTCTTAGCTGGAGATTTTTAAGTAGTTCTATACTAATACAACAATATTAAAAAAAACTTACACTACTTAAATATAAATGCCAATGCCAGCTAATCAAATGTAAGAAATTAAAAATCGTTACTATACAAATAAAAAGTATAAATATGTGCCAAGAATACATGTTATGTTATGTTTAAATACTTTGTATGTTTTTTGTATAATATATTAATATTGCAATTAAACGAGTATTTTATTGAGTAAAGACTCTAAAAAAATAATTGCTATACATTGTTCATACATGCAGAAATCAAGATATTTTGATTAATTATTAAATTAAGGTGATATTTTGAAAAAAAATGCAAACCATTAAATCACATTTAAAACTAACAATGTTTTCAGTACGTCCAAATGCTTGCAGACAGGCTGGATCTCCTTCCCGAGGGGGATATTTAGATCTTAATTTGTGGCAACACAGAGAGAAAACTTTTTTTTAGATACGAATATAGAAGTCTAGGCATTAACAGGGGTTATTCTCACCCATATGACTAACTTCACCTCTTTTACTTCACAAAATCAGCCGATAAAAGAGGTCAGGAAATGTGGATGTTTGAAAATAGGTAGAATAATGAACGCTACACAGTGTGGAAAGTGGCCACTTAAACCAGCTAATGGCAGGTCATTAGTCTTGGAAATGCCTTGACTTCCAAAGTCCCTTCTCAAAAATGTTCTCCCTCTCTGCTGCAAAAAATAAATATATTTGGTATTAAGCTTTAAATTCATCAGCAACTCAATCACAATGACCGCACATGTCTCTAATTACCGACGTTATAAAAGTTTTTAAGGATAAATGTTGTTTAAAGACTTTTAATCGACGTGATGAACATCTATAATAGAGCACCTGTAGTCAAAATCATATGTAAAAACTAACATATTACAACAGAGATGAAAAACATTTTAGAGGAGGTAATATAGAGGTCTAGGCATCTACAGGGCTTATGACCTGTCATTGGCTGGTTTAAGTGGTCACTTTACACACTGATTTACATTCACCATTCTGCCCATATTTGAACATGTATATTTCTTCAATTCTTTAATCTGTTGATGTTTGTGAAGTAAAAAAGCTGAAACCTTTATACAAAACAAAAATTCAGGCGTTGCCTAGTATATAGGTGTAACAATTCAATTATATGAATCTCACCCGCATAAATAAAAATTTCAGCTCTTTAACTTCACAAACATCAACAGATTAAAGAAATAAAGGAATATGCATGTTCAAATATGGGCAGATGGTGAATGTTACACAGTGTGTAAAGTGATCACTTAAACCAGCTAATGACAGATCATAAGCCCTGTCTTGACTTTTATATTACCTTCTCGAAAATTTTCTTCATCTCTGTTGTAATATGTTCATATTAACAGCTCCCAAGAGAGTTGAATCCAGTCCTTGTCTACAAAAATTTGGACCAATTCAAAATACTGTTGACAAAATAAATAATTATTTTACTTCGACGTAGTGCAGTGGTTGGCATGTTGGTCTACTATTTTGGGGTCGAAAGTTCGATTCCTACGATAATCAGTATAAAATATTAGTTCGTAAGACGCGATCTGTTAAACTTTCCGTAACACATGATCCAGATAAATTGCAAGAAATTTTATAATTCAGTTCCCTATGCACCATCTGTAGTCAACCGAGGTTTGATGTCAATGATGATAAATTATTCAAAGTAAATTTTAATTCGAACGTAAATAAACCCTGCTTAAATTTGTAAATTATCCTTAATGTATAATAATTAGAAAGTTGCGCAATATAAGGTTATTATAATATTAATATAATTTCTAAAGTAAAACAATTCCATATTATTTTAATTTCTATCAGTGTATATTTACCTATTTTAAAACTTTGCAAAAATAACAGACTAAAAACTTTATGCATTGCCATAAATATAATAAAATTAAATCAGGAATTAAGTTCTGAAACTCATTAAAAATTTATAAAATAAAAAAAATATTAAAAACTCACCCTCCGCATAACTCTCAGCGAAAACGAAGAGGTCTTCATGGCTGGACCTGACGATGAGCAGATGTGCAATTTACCACAAAAATAAAAATTAGTGTTTAAGGGTGTGACGACGAAGGATTTTTTTCCTTTCGCGACAACACGTCCTGTACGCGTCGTGTCCCGATTGAGACTGATTGCTAGAACAAGCGTATGGCGGCTTCGCATCAGGAGAGAGGGATGAAAGCTACCCCTGGCTCACTCCTGCTACGCCATTCAAACGGGGATGAAAGGGATGAAAGTGTTTTGATAAGGTATCGATGTCTCGTTCCTGCATTCGGGTCCCGGAGTCGCTACTTGTTGCAGAGGGCATTAGGTTTCCTTACTGAAAACTCACACCCACATATAACACATTATTTTTAAGATTGATAACATCTTAAAAGAGACTGGGATTTTTGTAAAGGATATACAAAAGATAGAATTAAAAAATGTTTTAAACAAATATTATATTTACAGATATTACAAGCCGCTATTAGGTAGTTAACCCTTACGCTGCTACGCAGTTTTTCAAGAATCTAATCAGAAATCCTCTTATTTATATATTTCAAAAATATTTTATCGAACACGTTGTTTTCCAAACACACTACTGTTTTATCAATTAATAGCAATTCCAAGAAAAATCTTCCATTTCATAAATATCTAATTCAAGCCTAATGGAGTGAGCAAGATGGACAACTCATGCCGCAAATAGACAATTTTCGTACAGCGGTTGTAAACCCTTTCTTAATTGAAAATAAAAACAAACAAACTGATCTCGTACTGCAATCTCAAGGCGCATTGTTATTATTGAAACGAAATAATTATTATAGTTTTTTTGTTAATTGCGGAGCAAAGTGCTCTGTTATAAATTATCAAACCTACCACTTCCATCAATGCATTTAAACAAAAATTGAGTAAAATATATCTTGAAATTTGTTGCAACAGAGAGGAAAAACATTTTTGCCAAGGGAATATGGAAGTCTAGGCATTTACAGGACTTATGATCTGTCATTGGCTGGTTTAAATTACCACTTTACACACTGCGAGATATTCACTATTCTGGGTATGTCTACACATACATATTCATGATTATTTTTACATTACCTCAACTCTTCCATCTGTTGACTTTTGCAAACTAAAAGAGCTGAAACCTTTATTGATGTCGGTAAGTTTCACCTGGATAAATTATTTCACCTCCTAGGTAATGCCTAAAATTACTTTAAATTTTTTATGCAAGTTATTTTAATCAACAATATTTTGAGTATGTCTAAATGTTTGTAGGGAGTTATTTAGATTGAAACCTAAAGGTAACCGGTAAATGTACGTGAAAGTAGTACGTAGTAGTACGGTAAAAGAAGTGATATTATTTCTTGGTAGTTGTTATAATATAATTTAAATTTAAAAAAAATATGTTTTTGTACAACTGTCTCACAAATTGATATTTCTTCTAAGAAAAATATTCCGTTTCGATAATAGCTAGTTCACGCATAATGGACTGAGCGAGATAGACAACAGTTGCCGAAATTACAAACAGCTGAGGTAAATTACATATTTTTTACATTTATATAAATTTTTAATCTTACTTTGTTACTCTAATTAACAATTTAACTCTGCAAAGCGTCCTTTTTATTATGAATAAATTTACAAAATATATAATTCAAAATGATAACGGATAGTGAATAAAGAAATAATAGTACCTCGCCGAGAAACTCGGAGGCTTAGCAGCTCAACCTATTCCGAAAGTGAATATGACAATAACGATATTTTTTTAAGTGGTTGTGATAAAAATTTATAATATGACTCTTACGAAGAGCACGAAATCGAAGAATCTTTTTCTGAAGTATTTTTGGATCAATATCGAGCTGATATACCTCATTTACGTTTTGTTTGTAGAATAGAGTTTGTATGGTAATAATTACGTTTTGTTAGTAGAGTAATAATTACTACCTAATGAACAGCTAAAACATTTTGATTTCCCATTACTGTAGGTACCCATTATAATAATTTAACAAATGATTTTTTTTATATTCAAACGTCCTAATTGACAATCATTAGGTTCCATGGTGAATTATTTTTATGTTTTATGGCTCTTTACTTATTTGTTTATATTCTCAATTATGGGGTTTTCCGGTGATATAGGGACCTCACTAGATAAGAGTTATTATATTAAAGGTAAAGTATTCAATTAGTTATTCATTACGGAAGTACATCAATATTTTCGTAATCACTGACTCGGGTTTAATAGCGGGGAAAACACCAAATATAATTATTTTCCTCAAATATCATATAAGTGATTAAAAATCTAACTATTAACATTGATTTATTTTTTATTTCACTGTTTTTGGAATGTAAAAAAGTTCAGTTTCAGGTCCCGACTAGCTAGAAGTTTCCCGTGTTTAGTCGTTTCTCTTTTCTGAAAAGCACCGCGAATTTAAACAACATAAGTAAATTTATAATGAGGATGTTTAGAGGTTTTAAAAAAAAAATGTTAATAGACAAAGCTTTTTTTTCAATTTTTATGTATCGTATTATCAGCGCTACGATATTTTAAAGTTTTGTATTTCTGACATTAATCCGCGTGTGACGTCGCAAGTTCTCTTCCGCTTTTTCTCGGTTAGTTCTGTTGATTGGTCCATTGACGATTAGCAAACCGGAAATATTACACAACCCTCTTATCATTGATTGATTCATATGAACAAGTGACGTCGTTCAAAGTTGTTCGTTTTCATTAAAATATTTTTAATGATTTTTTATTCATTTTCAAGAAACTTTGCCGTACAATTTAATGCTTAAATTTTTACAGCGCGTAAGAAAACATTTTTTGCATAAAATTTTCCGTAGGGCTGAAATAGGTACGAAACTAAATAATAACCCGTCGAATAAGTCGTTTTTATGTTTTGAAAATGTTTTATACCACTGACGGTTAAGTGCAACAAGCAGTTCCCGAATTCATTTACCCTTTTGGGGATTATGACGTCAGCATCAGTCTAGTTAGAACTTTATGATAGGGATTAACAACAACGATATATCGTTGTTTAGCAGTATAAGGGTTAAAGAGGTTGGTTTTCGGGTCGCTGAAAATGATTACTTTGGAGATCGACATCTTTTACGATGTTTAAGAGACAAAAAATACTCTAGCTATTTAGCTATTAGAAGGTATTATGTCTTCATAATATCTATTTGTTGCTCAAGGGTTTATCACCTGATATTTTGTACCAGTAATTTATTTTTATTTTAAATGTTTATTAGTATAATAAAAATTTATTAGAATTTCAATTAAATTATTATCTAGCTTTTACCAGAGTTTTTGCTCACGTGTTATAAAGGAGAAATCATTTAATTATTTATGTCGTTTATCAATAAGGGCTTTTGTTCGTTTGGATTTTTTTAATTAAGAATTTTCTCCGTAGAATGATATATTTAACCGGGATTAAAAGTAGCTTGGCCTTTCGACTATCGCTTTGGAGGAAATACGATGATCCGTTAGTTTAAATAAACAATATTTCAAATAATACCTCTTCGTCTGTTTTTCTGAGAGAAATAAACAAGATAACCCTTTCATAGCTCTAATTTTCTTGTCTCCTCTTTTACAGTAGTAGCTGATTGATTATGGAATAATCTACCCACTAATGTTAGAGACGCCCCTTCTTTATTTATATTTAAGTCAAGATTGTAATGCCACTATCTAAATATTTAAGTTGTTTCTATATCCTTCTTCTTTCTTTCCGATCCTCTCTCCTCTCTTCATAGTATAGTGTTATTTTTTAAATATTTTTATTTTGTCAATCATTGTTTTTAATTTTGTATAAAATTTTAAGATTCAATATGTCCATGTACTTGTAATTTTCTCAAACTGAATGGTTTGGGTAGGTTGGAAGAAGTTGCCTTAAGGCAATATGCCCGCCCTTGTATGTATTTAAATTGTATATGTATATGTTTATAAAGTGTTATTATCTCTTTTCCATGTACCTACAGTTCGCAGCAATTATACACAGAACCCTCTGATTAGCTTAGCGCGTAATTATAATGTGTTTTTCAATAACAAAGATATATTTAACTGCAGTAAACTCTCTTTTAAAATAAGAATTAAAAAACGATTAAATGAAAAAATTATATTTCTAAAATAAAAATAATATTTTTACATTATTAATTTAAGTTGTTTTTATTCACTCATATCAAACACACACTTACCCTGTCCATAAACCCACCCCCACACCCATATACATTCACACATATATTCACATACCTACCAAAACCGCACTCCACTCGCTTACCCACGCATCCTCACACAAAAACTAACTGAACTGGATTTTTATCATTGTATTCATGTGGAAAACCGATTTGGCTTCATTTTAGGTTTTTTTTAACGTTGTATATATTCTTTTGTATTGCTGTTGATTTTCTGAATAAATATTATTTTTATTTTTTTAAATTAAATAATTATAAATGGTGACGTAGTATCGTCATTCTGTTCACAAATACAAAATCCTGCTACAAAACCAAAACGAAATTCAAACAAAACTGACCTTAGAAATTTAAAGAATAATTTTCATATTTATTATTTTTGACATACCGCCTACTCATTTTCAAATATCTTTTTGAAATATTTTTTAAAGTACTTCTTTAATTTTCGGGATAAAAAGCAAGCGATTTGTTTACTTCCTATTTTTCCGGCTTTTCCTGTGCAAAAAAGTTAAGTCGATCGGTGGCTCCGTAGAGACTTGAACGAAACACAAAAAAACAAACGCACTTTTGCATTTATAATTTAACTAGCTTTTGCCCATGAGTTTGAGCGCTTGGTATTAGGGAAAAATTAGCTAGATAATTAATCATTTTTGTATTTTATCAATGACAAATTTCCCGATGTAATAATATATTATTTCATTATAGTATTTGAGATAGAAAGTAGCTAAAATGAAAACAAATATGACAATTCATTAGCTTATGACGAAGTAGCAAAGAAATTCTGCAAGCTTATTGTGTCACAAATTTGTTTCGTAAGTTCGTTCGTTCGTCATATATCCATCTCAGTCTTATTCAATCAAAATCCTACTTCGCTCGCGTTCCCTCTCATACGATACGACTGCATTTACGCAATGAATAAGGCCGCTTTTCACAAATCCAAAATGCCACTACATTATAAACAACTGAATATAAATAAAAAATGATAAATATTTTTTGTAAAATGAATGTAATAATCCGTAAGGGTTAATAAACAATTTTCAAAAAAAAAAACCAAAATGAAAAACAAATCAAACTAATCTTAATTAGAGAAATTTAAAGAAATAGTTTATATTTCAAATACTGTTGCTTATTTTTTGTGTACTGCATTTTTTTTTCTGGTTAAAAAAAAGTATCTTATTTTACTTCTCACTTCTCTAATTATTCCAGTGCAAAAAATATAGTCGATCGGTGTCTCCGTTGAGACGTGAAGGAAACACAAACAATCAAACGAAAAAACTTTCACGTAAATTTATTTTGATTCATTTCAACAATATTTTGAGTTCGTCCAAATTTTGTAGACAAAAACTGGATTCAACTCCCTGGGGAGCTGTTAATATTAACATACTACAAAAGAGAGGACAATCATTTTAAAGAAGGTGACACAGTGTGTAAAGTGGTCACTTAAATCAGTCAATGACAGGTCATAAGCCCTGTAAATGCCTAGACTTCTATATTACCTACTCTAAAATATTCTTCATCATTTCATTTCGTTTGTTTATTTTTATTTACATTAAGAATAAAACGGATTATTTATTAAATTCTCAATACATAACAAAATATAACAAACAGATTGACTGAATAGGAAAGAGAAAAAAAAGTCATTTAAAATAAACATACATACTTCAATTTAGAAATTGCTTTCCCAACAGAAATTTCACCGTCAGCGTCATGAAATATACCAACATCCTTGGCAATACGATTAAATGCGACGACTGCTCTACCTACCGGCATAACCATTGACAGGTTGGTTCTGCATCGTTGTAGGTAGAATAACCTTTTTTGCCTTTGTCAAAGATAATTTTCAGGAACAAATATACCTAATTCCTTCTGAATATTGAAATTGTGTATACGCCCACCAATCAGTTGAAACAAGTAAACACCCAAATTAATATTCCTTCTCCTCAACAATTGGTAGCCCTGCATTCCTAGTAAGAAGTCAGTCGGGAAAATCCACGGTAATATCCAGAAAACTTTTCTACGCCCTCTATATCATTAAGGAATATGTGGTTTCATTTAGCAACCAAATGACTGAACTAAATTATGCGACTTCTCATCAAGGAATTATAGAATTTTTCAAAACACGAATATTCGAAAAAAAATTGGCATTTCTAAGAACAAATCCAAGCATTTTAACACTTTGAGGACCGCCCAAATACACATAGAATTTACCCTGTGCCCGGCCGGTTTTTGTAAAATTTCATGCTTTATAAAGGGTTTCTTAATAGTGTCATAATTATGAAAATACTGGGTCTAAATCAATTGAAACTTTTCATATTTATTTTAAACAATTGAATAATTAATTTTTGTATGTAAGTTTTTCCAACATTGGCCTTTAGGAGGGCCACAATGCAATGTTCGCACATATACAGGGTCTCACTCCTTTTTTGCACTTTTTGTACCCCGGAGCCGTGTAAACACGTGGTTATAATAACCACGCGTTGTGTCTCGGTCCCGTGCTTTTACGTAGTATACCAGCAGCGAAAAAGTACTAATAAAAGTCACAAGATGTCAATAAAATGCACTTTTTTAGACAGCTGGTGGTAAACCACGTGAATACACGGGACCGAGACACAACGCGTGGTTATATAATCACGTGTTTACACGGCTCCGGGATACAAAATGTTATTAGAGTTACTGTATAATAATATTATATGTAGATTAAGTAGCGTCAAACAACACCCCGACATCCCTTGACGTCGACTAAAATATTAGTATGGAATATAATATTGTTTCAATAATATTTACTTTTCCAATTTCAATAACATATTTACAAAACAATATTTTGAGTTTGTCCAAACTTTTGTAGGCAAGGACTGGATTCAACTCCCTAGGGAGTTGTTTATATTAACATATTACAACAGAGATGAAGAACATTGAGGAGAAGGTAACAGAGAAGTCTAGGCATCTACAGAGCTTATGACCTGTCAATGGCTGGTTTAAGTGGCCATTTTACACACAGTGTAACATTCACCATTCTGCCCATATTTGAACATCTATATTCCTTCGATTCTTTCATCTATTGATGTTTGTGAAGATAAATTGCCATTCGGCAATAAGCCCGCTATTGTGCAGGACATTACAGAATTTAAAAATATACACCTTCGCCCATATGTTTCCTTATTCTCTTAATACCCGTATGCAGAGACAAACCTTAAGGTGAGGAAAGTACATTCTATTGTCTTCACCTTCGGGTTATTCTCTGCATTTGAAATAAGAATGTACTTTTTTTTTAATTATTTTATTTGGGATTTTTACAGCTATTACATAAACAAAATAAGTAGAAAAATCTTGCAATGCTAAAGCCAATTAAAAAACCCACTGTAAATATAATGACACAAAATATATAAGAAAAGAAGTTTAGTAAGTGTATTTGTGTGACGTTTGTATTCATGTGTATGTGAATGTGTGTATGCGTGAATGAATGAGGGAGAGGATACATGTGCGTGTGGGAATGAATGAGGGAGAGGGTGCGTGTGTGTGGGTGCTTAAGTATAAAAAAATAATTGTTTAAAACTTGTAAATTGTATTGAAAATGGTACAATAAAAAGCTTAGTAAAAAGTTAGAAACCTTTTTGTTAAAATTTAAATGACGAAATGTCATAAATTGTATTTTTTTTTAGTATGTTCAATTTCAAAACCGTATTCTGAAAAAAAAAATTATTTTATTTTAAAATTTAACTGACACACATCGAATGAATAATGTACGACGAGTCCTATACAATACGGTAGGTAACCACAAAATGCAGTAAATACGAAATAATGACAACAATAAAATAAGGTTTGCAATACGCGAACGTTGAATCAAAATGAACGCACAAATGCATATTATATGCACCTACATAATATATAAATAAGAATAACATATAAGTTTGATAGAAATGTTTTAGATTATAAAAAACAGTTGGCCCGCAGTACGGGGATACATAATTATATTAAAAGATCTTCTCACTATAAAACTTATATTTGTTCAGGGATAGAGAACAACGGAGAGGAGGATGCGGACAAAGACAATTTATTACCTATGGCAGTTTTGATAAATTTAATATTTTTGGTATATATATCTATGTCGTTAAATTTCCTATTATACGTATCCATAATACGGTTAATCGTAGCGTTTTTTGACAAATTTGTTCTGCATTTAGGTATGTGGAAAAGTTATGTATAACGCGTTTGTCTCTGTGGTACCTTAAGATGAATGCGGGTAACCAATTCGGGGGAATCTATTTTATCAGATATTATGTTGGTGATTAACACTATATCAGCCGTGGTTCGTCCATCAGCGAGAGTTTGAATATTATGCAAAATGCACGCTTGGCGATAATCTGGGAAATTGAGATGTAGTCTTCGATTTAAGTTTTTTTTAAACATTTTTTGAATTCTTTCAATTTTGCAGGAATGAATTTTAGAATAAGGAGACCAGACAGGTGAAGAAAATTCAAGTAAACTACGAACATAAGATTTTTTTTTTTTTTTAAGAGTATCGGTATTTTGAAATGGTTTGCCTGTGCGTAGTATAAATCCTAGTGTTCCAAAAGATTTTTCAGTGATACTATCGATGTGACTTTCCTCACCTTAAGTTTTGTCTTTGCATACGGGTATTAGGCTTATACCAAGCATGGATCTTTCCATGGATCGCTGAGTGCATTTTAGCTTTTCAACAGTTCTTTTTGTAAGGGCCATGGTATCTAATGCGTATGTAATCACTGGCAGTATGCATGATTCATATGTTTTTCTCTTCAGACAAATTCCAATTCGAATTATGTATTTTGTATCGTGTGTCATAATATTTACGCATGAATTGATTTGAGCATGGAAAAGTCCCGACACACGGAATTTTCGAACAAGTCAGGTCATGACAATTAAAAATTGTGTGTTTATGAAAAATCATGTACTTGTTTTAGAAGAACTTTTTTTCCACCGACTGGTGATACAATAAGAGTAGTGCTCTCCCTTAACTATAGTTGTGTCATATTAATTGAATTAACGTGTAACATATGTATTGTGTATGCAGACAAATGGTAGAATTCCACATTAAATTTGGTAATGAATCCAAAATAAAACAAGTTTATTGGATTTTGATTCTACTTAGTTTTTTTTTAATATATAAAGGGTATATTGTGACACGTTTTGTCTTGTTAGGACATTTTCAAACAAACCTAAATATTAACAAAGTTTCCTTGTGTACTAAAAATAGTTGCTGTTTCATAATTGTGGATTTCTATACAAGCCAAAATAAGTATTGTATTAAAAAAATTAAACTATTTTAGAGATATATTTTGGTTATATTGGGGAAAACCTTCCATTATTTTTAAATATTTGTAAGGGTATGACTTTAAAAAAACAAAATAGAATTATAATCTAATAAATCCAATAAAAAAATAAATAAAGTGGAATTATAATCCACTAAACTTGTTATATTTTGGATACATTACCAAGTTCAAACGTGTAACATTTCAAAGTGTTTGTTTCATAATAATTTATCATGAAGAGTTACGAAGTGAATGCTGATTCAATCAATAATAAAATAAATTGTTTTGTGGGTTGAACAAGTATTGAAATTTAAAAGGCAGTTATGCGTTTGACGACTAATGTATTGGATGTTATCGTAAGTTCTGTCCGTTTTTTTAATGAAGAAAACAAGAGAACACAAGAATAAAAATTGAATAAATTAGTTGATAAAATATCATCTTCATCATTTAATGGTGCATAGGGCACTGCATGGTACACCAATCACAGAGTATCCTAATAAAAAAAATAACATGAAATTATTTAATTTTCATTTTTGTTTTTTAGTTACATTACAGAGTATCCAATTAATTCTCAACACATTACAAAATGTATATATCAGATTTGTTTAATAGAAAAGAGAAAAAAAAGTAAATTAAAAGACATACATATTACAATCGCCCTCCTAAGATTATTACCAGTGTCATGAAATATATCGACATCCGAGGCGATACGATTGAATGACACGATTGCTTTACATACCGGCATAACCATTGGCAGGTTGGTTCTGAATCGTGGTAGGTAGAACAACCTGTGTTGCCTTTGTCAAAGATAATTATCAGGGACAAATAGACCGAATTCATTCAGAATATCAGAATTATGGATGCGACCACCAATGAGTTGGAAAAAGTGAACACCCAAACGAATATTCCTTCTCCCCAACAATGATTGGTAGCCCAGCATTCCTAGAAAGAAATTTCGTGATTTCAATAAATTGTTAAAATGGGCTCATGACTATGGTCTCATTATAAATGCAAAAAAGACTAAATGCTTATACATAAAATCTCCTCATGCCAAAAAATATGTTTTGCCTAATATTATTGCTCATTGCACAGACAAACACATGTAATTGTGAACTCATAGAATTTGTGGAGGAGTATAAGTATTTGGGTATTTTTATTGATCATAATTTTAAATGGGATCGTCATATATTTAAACTTTGTGATCGATTGCGGACTCTTGTGAGTACTTTCTATAAGTTATCTTTTATTTTGCCTAAAATCACTCTTAAAATTATTTATTTTTCTTTAGTAGAATCAATAATAAGATATGGTATAAAGTCGTGGGGACATTCGACTAAAACTAATATTAAAATGATCCAGGGTCTACAGTATTCTATAGCTAAGCGAATTGTACCTGCAGAGATTTACGAACAAAGAAGTAATAATGATCTCCTGTACAAAACAATCAAAACTCTGCCTGTTCGAGGAGTACTGTGGCTTTGCATCATTTTGGAACAATTTCATAGTAATACATTCAAATTTCCTCTCAAACATAACCATAATACACGCTTCACGTCTAATGATGGCTTGGTAGTACCAAAAGTATGCAATAAATATGGAAATAGAACTCTCAAATATTTAGTACCTAGAATTTTTAATTTATTACAAAAAGAACTTAAATTTAACTCACATTGTAACAAGAGCAAAATAAGAGAGTGGCTACTCGATGAAGAGTTTATATATGAATAGAAGCTTAGGTGTAAATATTTTATTTTTTCATGTATTTTCTTGTATTTGAAAATAAATTTATATATTATTATTTGTATAAACATGTTTATTCTGATCTTTCCGGCTGTTAATTTTTATATGTAATTCATTGTTTTTATAAATGTAAATAATATTATTAAGTCAGTATAAATATAATCTTCACCAACAAGCTACAAAAAGTGGCTTGGTGGGATTTTAGTTTTAGTAAAAATATAACAAGTGAAATTTTTTTAAAATCAAATTTTTTAAATCAAAATTAAATCAAATTAAATCAAGTCATTCGGGAAAAGCCACGGGTAAAATCCATACTCCCAAAGATACAGATAACGCAGAAATTTTATCTGTACCCTCTCTATAATTAAGAAATACGTGAACTAAATTCCAAGCGACTTTTTACTAAGGAATTATACAATGCTTTCAAAACCTGAATATTTTGAAAAAATCTCGGCATTTCTAAGAACAAATCAATGCATTCTAAGGGAGTTGCTAAATAATGATATTATATGTACATTCAATAATAACTTAGCGTCAAACGGCACTCCGAGATCCCTGGACGTCGACGCTCGATCAAGCTTTACTCCATCCATGATATAACTGAAATATATTTAACTGAAATCACACGAATCTCACCCGCATAAATAAAAGTTTCAGCTCTTTAACTTCACAAACATCAACAGATGAAAGAATTGAAGGAATATAGATGTTCAAATAAGGGCAGAATGTTGAATGTTACACAGTGTGTAAAGTAGCCACTTAAACCAGCCAATGACAGGTCATAAGCCCTGTAGATGCCTAGACTTCTATATTACCTTCTCTGAAATGTTCTTCATCTCTGTTGTAATATGTTAATGAAATAAATTGTTTTAGATGCTCTTGTGTGCGACACAACAAAACATTTAGAGACATTAAAGAACAATTTATTTCGTTTACTTCATCCTATAATATTTTGAATGTCGTACTGAAGTTTCAAACAGTCCAAAAAAGTTTGTATTTATATAAAATTTTCAAGTCGTCCGCAAATAATAAAAATTTGGAAAATTTTATTTCATTGATGGTGTCATTTATAAATATTGTGATTAACATAGGTTCTAAATAAGGACCCTAGGGCACTCCCGAGGAGATGTAAAAAACTGCAGATTGATAGAGTCCATATGACACGCAGATACTACTATCGATCTGTAAGATATCTTGAGAAAAACCTCAGAAGAATGTCACTGAAGCCAATCTTATGAAGTTTCTGAAGCAAAAGCTGGTGATCTACTTTATTAAATGCTTTTGAGAAGTCGTTGTACAAGCAGTCTACCTGAGCACCTTTTAGCATGTAGATGAGATGATCAGTCTTACGCTTCAGGTACCAGTTCAGGGGCTATCAAATATTCTGGGGTGGAAACACCCTTTAAAATAAATATATCATATCAACCATGTCGGGAATCGAACCCGAGACCTCTTGCTTGGTCGACAAATATATATATTATATATAAAAAATATTTGTTTTTAATATTGTTGACTCCTCTTCGTGCTGCTGCGGATATATTAACCAATCTTCTGAACACATCCTGTGGTCTTATCCCTTTCCTCTTCTCTATGATTACCGAATGGAGCTTCTCGCTACTATCCGTAGCCCTGTTATAGGTCCTGTCGGATATACAAATCTGGTGGCTTCTAAAAATAATTTCACGACTTTTAAAAAGTTTTGTAATCATTTCGGCGAATCTATCATGTTTAATCAATTTAATCCCAGTCAGTGAAGAATTCACTTACCTCTCTTCTCAACTCAATAAAGTACATATCATGAGCTTCTGGATTACTTTCTTTCAGCACAAATATGCTAAGGCTACCAGATTTCAGAGAGCTCCTTCGGGCAGCTTTTCTCGTTTGACAACGAGCAAATTTTCTGTGTATGTGGGCACCGCCAAGGAGACTTATGTCCTCAGATGCGGTGTGCGGTATGTGGTGGGCAAGCTGTTGATGTTTGTGAATTTAAAGACCCAAAACCTTTATTAATGGGGTTGAGATTCTGATTGAATTATTTCACCTACATACTAGACAACGCCTGAAAACATTTATATTTTTATACTTCTTCTTGAACCAGGTGAATTTATAAACAATATTTTTAGTTTGTGCGGTTTGTAGATAAGAACTGGATTCAACATATTATTCAAATACGTCCATATTATTCACAGAGATAAAGACCATTTTATTTAAATACTGGCAGAATGACAGGTCATGAGCCCTGTAGATGCCTAGAATTCCATATTCTCTTCTCTTGAATGCGTTTCACCTTTGTTGTAATATTTTAATATTAACAGCTCCATAGGGGGTAGAATCCGGTCCTTGTTTACAAAAAATTGGACCAACTCAAAAAATGTAAATTAATGTTAGTAAGTATTAGTTTATCGGCCTTGTGGTGTAATGATCAGCGCGTTCGCCTATCATGCAAGAGGTCTCGGGTTCGATTCCCGACATAATTGATCTGATTTCACACTAGAATATTTCATAGTCCCTGGAATGGCACCTGAAGCCTAAGACTGATCATCTTAACTTCGGGCAACAAAAATGGTCAAGATAATAATGGTGTAAAATGCAGTGCTCTATACACCATTAGGCGCAGAAAGGAAATGATGACAATAGTAAAATATTAATATTTAACCACTTACCGACTTCTTATGTCTATTGGTTTCGAGACGTACCCGTCTCTTCGTCATGACTTGAGTATTTTAGTATTTGCATGTTGGTACAGTGAGTGTCCTGACGTAAAAAAGAGTTCGTGTCGAAACCGGTAGACATAAAAACTCGGTAAGTGGTTAAATACTAATATTTACTTTTACTAATCAAAATGTTTGACAGCAAAGTTAAAGTTTTGAACAATATATTCGTTTTTGTTTTACTTTTGGTGCGCATTTAAAATTAAAAAAAAAACGAACCCAACTTATGTCAACACTCTGTACATAAATATAGGTGGGTGTGGCATGGGGAGGGTCATGGAAGGGGTGTTTCTCAGGGTGGAGGTAGATTAACCCCGTTGCTTGGCAACCGAGAGACGCTTGGAACTTATGTGTGCGAATGTATACGCTTCAGTATCACCATATGTACATTATTGGTTCTCGTATAGATTTAGATGGGTTTCGCTCTATTCTAAAAAATCTTTTTTACGCCAGGTTATTCAAAATAACATGAAAAAGATAGACATTCTTTAAATTGCATACTTATTTATTTTTTTGCTTATTTTACAGAAACATACAGTCAACAACGATAAAATCTATATGTATAAAAGGCAATGTTCGTATTTGTGTCCTGGATATACTATGTAAATAACCACTGGATTGAATTACGTGCGGTTTCCAGCAAAATGATGAATTTTATTATTGGCATATTCAAAGCGTTGAGTAGAAAAATAGTAAGGAGCATAAAAGTTTTATTCATCGTTCACCAGGGCTTTATCCGACGAGAGGGCATAAACAAAAAATGGAAGGATGTTGTTTTTTTGTATTAAAAAAACTTTGTTTTTGAATGTTCACAGACAACATTAACTTTTTATGAATCCCAATCATATTCTTTCTTAAATTTCTTATAATTTCTACCCATTTATTTCTTTTTATTGGATTTTCATTAATGATAAAAAAACATTAACTGACATTTAACTTATTTTTGCAAGTCGTAATCCAATATTACAAAGTGCACCCCTGTTAGTAGAAGAGCAGAGTTTGACATTTGCAAAAATAATTCTTTATTTGAATATAAATTATTTTACGTTCTGGAATTCAAACATAAAGGAGTACTTAAGTACCTCCTTTATTTAAAACTTAAGTATTAAAACATGTTTGTCTTGATAAACTTTTAAATAATTGCAGGCACTTAAGTGCTCAGATTTAAGTTTTTATTAAGATTCAAATAAAAGAGTACAGACATTATATTGTCACATATAAAATACCAAACATATATTTACATTTTATCTTTTTTATGCTTTGAAAAAATATGTAGTATTAAGAAGAAAGAAAGAAAAAAACAAAACGGTTGAAAATATTTTTTTTAAAGTAGCAAAATATAGAAAAAAACACCAATTACATTTAAAAAGAAACGTATTTTTGAATATATTTGAGGCTTTAAAAAAAAGTAAAAGTAGTTGGTGTTTTTAAATGCAACAAAAAAATTATATCTACAAAACAAAAATTAAAACTTACTATTGAAATTGAGATTTAAAATTTGTTAATAAAATAAGAAAAGAAAATGTTAAAAAGAAAATATTAAAAATGTTCTTAACGAGACAAAAACACTGAGTTTCTCATATGAAAGTTTTACATAAATAATAAATCAGAATAGAAACGTTTTGTCTTCTGACCACTTTAGTAATAGAAACATCATTTTATTTTTTATTATGAAAAGTTTGTAAGTCAAGTGGCAGTATATTTAATATTTTTGAAACAATATTATCCAACGTACGATGTAAAAACATATTTTTTATATTTGGTACTACTTGACTGTCAATAGATGTAAATTTTGTTAGAGAACTGTGTTCTAATTTATTTTTATGCATTGAGCTAAACATCTGATAGATAAAAATTTTGTTAATAATAAGTACCAATTGAAAATACTTAGTATTCGACAAATTAGTGCTTTCTCCCTCTAATGGGCATCTTCAGACTGGTAAATATTAAACAGTGTAAGGATAGTTTTTATTTATTTATTTTATTCAGAACATATTAATGTTAAACATTTATTGAAACACAAATTCCAATTCCATGGAACCAAAGTCCTGTACTGAGTTGGGTCGAATATTATCATATATTATACATTATACAGAACAAAAATATCGTTAAAAATACATGGCATAAAACTTAATCTTATCTTAAGTGTAAGTTCATTTAAAAAATAAGACGAAAGAGATACAATATACAATATTTCAATGCAACATATAAACATGTGATTATTATATATTAACATGAGTTATTTATATTAACATGTGATTGTCCTGGTTCATATAAAAGACAATGCGAAAAAGCAATTAAATATAATTTAAAATAACATTTAGCTTTCCATTGGATTAAATAACGAATTACCAAACTGCGCATCACGTTTAAAGGGATAGCAACATAATTTTGACGAATCAAAAGATATAAAAATTATACATGTAGAACATAAAGGTCCAAAGTTAGATAGATTAGAAATTTTTGAAATAAATAGGAGAAGAAATAAAAGGATAGAATTTTAATAAATCAGCAGATAACATTCTAAAACTCACCCTTATTAGCCCCCTTAGTTTGACCCTGTACATTGCTATAAAACAATAAATAATTTCAAAGAAGAGAATCCTTCCTTACAAACAGTAAACCGTCAACACATGTTTTCTATAATTAGTTCCACTCTGTTGTATAAAAATATTTCATATTGTTTCTCTTTTGAATTATTTTTGACATGTACTTACTTGAATTTTTTAAAGAAAATTAAAACTAAGGAAAAATTTGTAGAACTTGTTTGTACCACTGTTTAAACAAACTTCATGACCGATGCACTGAAAACTAACAGGTATGTCTATGATAGTTTTACCTACCTTAGAAAGAAAAAAATATCAATCTATTGACCAAATAGTAGACTATCACAAGAGAACCACGCGCCGACCATGCTCTAGAACCCGTCTCGTCTGCTCCAAGGTCTGAGAGATTGTTAGGACGATTAGGGTCTTTGCATAGGATTGTTTCTACAGTTGGTATTAGGATAATGGTTTTTGCGAGGAATTCAGTATTATGGCGAGAAGTAATTTCGTGTGAGTTCGATAGGGATCATGTTAGGATCTGTGTTAGGATTTTGCCAGTAGTGTCTTGATAATTTGATGTTCCTCTGTGATTTGGTATAGATACGTATTGTTTTTCTTCTGTTAATTGAGTGCATGTTGTATAGGGCAAATTATTCGATTTCCCATATGTATTTGGGTTTTGTGTCGTTGTTTGATTTGTTTGTATTACTACGTTCTTTTTCCTTTCCGAGGCGTGATCTGGAGCGTGCGGCCGCGGTCTCAATTTGGAACTAACACTGTATTCCTTCACTATCATACTGGGAAATTAGAAAAAAATGATTGTGCTGACCATGTGTATTTGATTGATCACAAATTGACAATACCGCAGTGAGGGGTACAATGCAAACTTTTAAAGTTTCTTTGTTTTGTTATTTCCGCGGTTTGATTGTAAAGAAATATTAAATTTTCGCTTAATTAGTTTTTAAAAAATTGATATTGATATGCAAAACTGAAAAAAGACTCAAGTCTTTATGAACAGTTTCAAGAAAGAGGTGGAAGCTTTCATTGTATAAAATATTTACCGTGGTTCTTTTAAATTACAAATTCCGGGTCGTATTTGAATAGAAGAGTATACGTATATTAAATAGTGCATCGAACAACTATAGTGACATCACACTTCCTGTTTGGCTCCTTAAGAAATTTCAAACCACAATGTGTATGATCCATTTACCCTAATATATGCTACACTGTCCTTATACAGAAACGCAATAGCCCATATCAGATTGGCGTTTACTCTACACTCCGATGACACTTACCACAATTTATCGAACAAATATTCTCTTTTTATATTGAAATTTGTATCACGTAAAAAAACATACGCCAAACGCGTATTTTTTTACATAAAAAAAAAAATAGCCGTAATATAAAAATACTGTTTTGATTCTTGAATTAATGTGAATATTTCGTAAGACGTTATACAATTTCATGCCCGCAAAGAAGAAATATGGACCAAATGTCATTAAAATTTAAGAAAAGCTACAAAATATATATGGAATCCATCTGGGTGGCTTGTCACCACCTCCGATTCGATCATTTGTATTCTAAAACCGATTCACAAGAGACAAGTTGTACCTACTTTGGGTAGGTATATAAAGTCACACCATGTAATGGGTGTGTAGAAAATAACAGCCATTTTAATTTGAAAAAAATCATGCAAAGAAACGTTTTAAATTTTGATTATATTCAGTCTTTTTTTTTGTCATAAAATAATGAAGGAGAATACACTATTGAACAATTCGTTGTAGTTTTTTGTTGTGTTCTCTTGTTTTCTTCATTTGGAAAAAAAAGACACAATTTATGTTTATAACCAATACATAATTTATTGTTACAAAAATACATTTTTAACACTAAAATATAACTTATCTCTAAACCTAACACTAAGAAAAATGGTACTGGTTGATATCTTTTAACTTTTTTTTAGTTTCAGGTTTTAATTTTATAAAAGAAAAACCTGAAAAACTAACCACAGTTAGGGGGAGATAGAATTATCGGTGTTATCAACTCCGCTAACTCTATTAATTATTCTCTACTCCATTAATTATTTTTATTCCCAACGAAAGGGCATACTACTAGTATACTAACAGTAATATTTTATGTCCCTGTGGTATATCTTTTTACGTATTCTCAATTCATCTCCTCCCGGTGACCGCTCGCTATATTTATAGGTCGATGAATTATTTTGTAAATTCACCAACCGTCTGACTACACCGGCTCGGAAACAATTATGGAGAGATTGATATAATTCGTTTTCCATTGTCAGTTTTAAGATTTAAAACTCTTACGGTGATTGAATTTAAAAAAAATTAATAATTCGAATGCTGCAAAAATCACATTAGCCCTTTTGTATTTTGCTTGTCTATACTTATGTAATACCAACATTTCACTTCATTTTTAAGCATAAAACTGTTATAATTTTTCTTACACGTTTAATTACGTACCTACCAACTTTCAGAGAGTATTTTATATTTGTTTATGTATATTTATAAACCAATAATAATATATGGATACTTATGTATATACATATTTTCTTTTAAAAAAATAAATTGGCGTTCTTTGATTTACCCAAATATTTCAATGTTGATGGTCATTTTCAACGAGTTGTTAATAACCCACTATTAGAAAACGGAAATCAAGTTGGGGTAGAGTGGGATTTAAACCTCGGACCTCTGGCCCGTGAGTCCGCAACACTAGCCACGGGACCACAACTTGATTCAAGTGTATATGTGTGTACCTATATGTGTAAATATATGTGTTTGTATGTATGCATGTGCATGTGTATTTAGGTTTGTTTATTTAATATTTTTACATCTATTGATATATTTAACACGCCCCTTAGTTTATTTTTAAATAAATTAAGACTTATTTTTTCTGGCTGCGATATGATCCCACTTGCTATTGAATGCACACACACACCTGAACACTTAATCCCACACAAATACACCTCTACACTTACTCTCATACAAATACACATAAACACACCCTTTTGTTGTACCACAATTTAATATCTTTACTTTTTATTTAGAAACTTCGCTGATCTGCCTTTATATCGTTTCTTTTTTTGTTATTATATCATTGTCGACTGTTTGTTTCTGTAAAATAAATAAATAAATATACCTTTGTCTGTATATTTCCTTTTTTGTCTTATTATTGTTTCTTTTACTCCGTCTTGTGTACTGCTTTTATACTGCTGCACTTGAATGTATTGCTAATAAATGTAAAAGTTCGTAGGGCGTATAAATAAACAAATAATGTTATTCGATACATAATCATTTAGGCTATTTTAAATATATTCTATTTTATAAAAAGTAAAGATACATTTGTTTCATTTTATTTTTTAATTCGTCCCACTACAATTTATGTAATACTTTTCTTACATTAAAGATAATGTTCCCTAACTAGGGTGTCCCGTGCCGAGAGAAACATTTTGTATTATTTTGAAACATGCCTTATTAAACATAATTAAATCATAATATCAAATACATAAAATACAACTTGTGTATTGTATAAGTAGGTACGTATATGCGTATTATATACTTACACATATATGTGTGTACAGTGCCTCTGAATGTTATTTTAAATTTTTTTGTTGTGTTATATTTTTAAAAAATTTAAAGGTTTATTTATTTATTCTTTTTTATTTGATCTGCATTTTTGTTTCTACTTTTCTACGAGTTATAAACTAGCTTAAATATATATTCTCTCCAAGACCGTCGAAATAAATCCAACCTTCTGGTCCTATTTAAAATTCTCAACTCACTCTTCGATGCGCCTGAACTACTGAGCTAAATAAAATAAATATCCTATAATATAAATAAATTCATTTTAAAAATGGTCACAAATTTTTGAGTCACTCTACAAGTAGTATATCAAGATATTATTTTTATTTGATATTTTCCACTTTATGAGTGTTATCTTTACTCGTTATACGGCATTCATTCTTATCAAAAATTTTGATGCGATTCTTAAATAAAATCACTTCCACTTTATGGTATTTTCTTTAGCATTTTGATCTTGCTGGCCCATATATTGAATACACAGCATTTTAAAAAGGGGGATATAAAGTATTATTCATTTACAAGGCCATAGGCTTTTTTACGTGATCATATTACAGACTGAAACATTCACCATTCTGTCTAAATTTGTAAACATTTGTAAATTATCTTTTAATTTTAATTTTTAGTTTTATTTATTCCTTTTTTTTCTATTATAAACTATAACTAATAATAAAATAATATGACCTCACTGAGGTTACCCGTGCCGAGGACCCTTAACAATATACTTTTTTATAAATATTCTTACATTTGAGAATAAACAAAGAAGACTAACTAGTAAACAGAGATAATTAACAAAATGTTTAGAGAGTTTTAAACGCAACGTGTTTATGTTTATCATTAATTTGTGTACATCTGTATTATTAATATTAAAAAACGCACAACGAAAGAACAAAAACTTTACATAAGCCATACATTTGTGAAGCAGTTGATTCAATATTGGTTTAGGCGAATGAGATAATCTATTTTACTTCTACCTAGCTCCACTCTCCGTTTTTTTATAGCCTTTTAAAACATTTTCTCGTTACTAATTGTTTTAATAGATAGTGGAAGTAGATTATATATTTTAATTGAATAATTTTAATTTGTCTAAAAGTGGTTATAATTTGTGTTTAAGTTGTCTATGTGTTGGAGGATCTACTGATTATATCATTTGTATGTGATGTATTGTAGGAGTTATGTCTTTCATTTGAGTAAGAGTTGTTTTTGAATATGTAAGTGAGTATTGTTTTAGCGTATAAATGCTTTGGGGTCATAAATTGTGATTTGTGAAATATTTCTTTAGTAGATGTCTGTATCGGGACTCTGAGTTTTATTTTAATGATGGATTTTTGTGCAACCAATACACTGTTTAAAACTGTGTCACTCGCACCACCCCATCCGATTATACCGTACTCTAAAATTGATAATTCATGATATACTCTATAAAGGGTTAAATCCAATACTTGTTTTTCTGTTACTCTCTCGCAAATGCCATCCCAATATTTTGTGAAAAAAACAACTGCACGGACTCATTATGCCTAACTCAAATTGTCTGCTAAAACAAAATCAAAAACTGCTTGGTCTAAAGTTAAAAGAGAAAGAAAATACTATGGCTTTTTTAAATTCTTCTTCTTCTTGCGGTGCCTTGTCAGATCCCCCGACGTTGGCAATCAATACAGCAACTGCATCTCGGTCCTGCGCTACTCCGAGGCCAGGATAATTGCTTGTTGGATGTACTCGCCATAGTGATTCCTGGAAAAAGATGACCAGACTGGATTCCCGTTATTTGTCTGCTGTGATCACACAGTTATGAGTGTGATCCCATTGCCCAGGGTTCGCGACGTGGACGCTAACGAGTAGGACTAGTCAGTAGTGTTACCGGTGGAATGCAACTGGGCATTTACAGCATTTAATAAAATCACACCCTCCAGCAAGATGTGACTCACTGCAACCCTACTGATAGTTCAAACATTCAGTTTATTATATTTATATAAAATTAAAAAATATTTACAAATATAAACATGGGCAGAATGGTTAATGTTACACAGTGTGTAATATAGCCACTCAAACCAGGCAATGATTTGGTATAGTCTCTTTATGTCAGACTTTCATATTCTTTTCCAAAAATTTTTCTCCATCTCTGTTGTTATATTATAATGCGTTAATCGTAATAACTGCCTAAGGGGTGACATACCAGTTTACAAACATTTTGAGATATTCATAATGTTATTGATTACCAACTAGTCCTAAATAAGAAAAAAAAAGTTTAAACATTTTCAAGCTTTACGTTGCTAGTGGGTGAAATAATTATGATATACGAATCTCACCCACAAAAATAATGGTTGCACCTCTTAAAACTTCACAAAAATCAAAAGATGGAAACATTAAAGAATTTTCATTTTGTTTGCTGACGACACTTAGATTCTCGAACAGATTGACAGCCCTTCCGATTGTTCACTATTACAATCTGATTTACTGTCTTTTAGCACCTGGCGCTCATCTAATAATCTACATCTCAACTTAAGTAATTGCAAGGTTATGAATTTTTTTCATCTGGAAAATCCAAACATATACGACTACTCACTGAACGATAAAATATTATCATTTGTGTATAATATACGAGATTTCGGTATTATATTTGACACTAAACTTTCATTTACAATTCATATTGAACATGTTTTCAATAAGTCATCAAACCTTGCATTTATTAACAGAAGCACGACTGACTTCAAAAATATCAATATCCTTAAAGCTCTATTTTGTTTTGTAGTTTGCATCCACCTTAGGTATTCCTTTGTTATCTGGTCTCCGTATTATGATGTTCACATCAAAAATATTGAATCAGTTCAACATCTATTTTTAAGAAAGATAGGCTGAAAGCTGGGCTCATCCAGAGACTAATATACGTACAATCAGTTAGAAACTACCTTAAATATATCTTGTCTTTAAGACCGTCGAAATAAATCCGACCTTCTAGTCCTATTTAAAATTCTCAACTCGCTTTTTGATGCGCCTGAACTACTGAGCTAAATAAAATGAAATATTCCAACTAGAAACCTCAGACAAAACTTATTCTTTCATACCGATGACCATAGAACTAACTATGCTTTTCATTTCCCTATGCCCAGAAGTCTTAGGTCTGCTAACAAACAAACCAGCCTTGATTTCTTTGATAACAGGTTGTTTTCTTTCAAACAATCACTGAATCATATACAATTATAAAAACCCTTCTCTCCTGCTTCCACCCCCACCGAGTCTACTATATACCATTATATCTTTCTACTTTCCTTTATAATCATTTTATAGATATAAATATGTCCTTTAAAATGCCCATTAGGCGTATATGTAAATATATAAATAAATAAATAATGGTGGTGTAGGTGTTCAAACACCGGGAGAAAAGTGAGTGTTACACATTGTGTAAAGTAACCAGCTATCATAGACTCTGTAAACGTTTGAACTTCCATATTACCATTTAAAAAATTATAGAAATAAATAAATTGATTGAATAAGAGAAATAAGGTGAACACTCCTGGTAAGGTTGCCTGAATTCCTTTTCGTTCAGGAATCTAGAATATTCTGGTGACCTATAAAACTCCGTTGACAAAATTATATAATTTATGAAGGATACAAAATCAGAACACACATTTTCCACTTTAGTATAATATACATTTTTATTTTATTTATATGTTAGGTGTTAACATAAGTTGTGTCCGTTGTATTCCAAATTTAAAACTGAACACCAAAAGTAAAATAAAA
Source organism: Micrasema longulum (assembly GCF_059751315.1). Taxonomy (NCBI): domain Eukaryota; kingdom Metazoa; phylum Arthropoda; class Insecta; order Trichoptera; family Brachycentridae; genus Micrasema; species Micrasema longulum. The sequence goes on along the minus strand of NW_028278053.1, from coordinate 365,300 downwards.
TAGTTAGGTTGATTACTCATGAAAAACTTAATGAAGTCACTGAAATTAAATATTTAGGTGTAATGTTGGATTCAAAACTTACATTTCACCAAAACGCTAAGATGGTAATAAATAAGATTGCAATAAAAATATCAATTTTGGGAAGGATCAGAAGATTTATTGTTAAGGACTCTTTCAAAACTATTTACAAAGCAATTATTGAACCACATGTTAACTACTGTAATAGCATTTTATTTTTATCAAACAAAGAAAACATAAGTAAACTAATTGTATTACAAAATAAAGCCTTTAGAATCATTTTGAAAAAAAATCAGTTACACGAGGGTAAAGTCGATTGTAAATGAAATGAAATTATTAACATATAAACAAAGAATATTTTACAATACAATGATATTTGTTCATAAAATTATAAACTCTAATAAAAAACAGAATTTTGGAAAAAAAATGATCGGAACCAGCATGAACACGATCACAATACTAGAGAAAAGAACAAAATTAGACTTCCATTTAGGAAAAAGGCAAAGTCATAAAATTCAATTTTATTTAAAGCAATTAAAAAGTATTACGAAATGGAAAAAAAATATTTATGAAGAAAAAAACATATAAAAATTTAAAATAATGGTCAAGACATATGTGATAAACAATTAATAAATTAAATATATTTGCAATGTTATTATTAGAACACATAACAATATGTATAATATGTGTGCCCTGCTTTAAGATTTAAATAAAAATTAAAAAAAGAAAATGAGAAAAAAGTATCATTAAATATACATGTACATAAAATTTAGCAGAGTTAAGTTATTTTTAAAATCAAACATAAAATAAAAAAATTAACTAATATAACATTTAACCCACCAATTCGCAAATAATCAAAAAGTGTAAAAGTGTGTGACGTTCTGTAATGCTGAATGGTACATTTACAATTCATTTAACGAAAAAATGGGAGTACGTGAGTTTTGCTTCTATACTTTCAAACAGCTGTTTCTAGATATATACCGGATAATATTGTGCATATTACTCTTATAGAATGGTACATAAGTGAATAATACACTTCTTTTTCTTCATCTTGTGCCGCTTCCATTGGAAGTTGGCGACCATCATTTGGAACTTCTCTCGATCCTGGACCATTCTGACGAGCAAGTTTCATCTAGTATTCCAAACCACTGCCGAAGATTCCTGAGACATGTTGCTTTTTTTTGCCCCATACGCCTACATTCTATCTTCCCTTCCACTACGATATGTAGAACTTACTTGATCATCCCATTAGATTCTTCAGTATTCTAAGGCACAATACTAGAATCTAAGCTTCAATGGGGTCCACATTTAGCTTATTTATCAAATAGACTAAGTTCTGCTGCAAACGCTATTAAAATGTCTTAGCATCTTACTGATGTAGAAACAGTAAGGTTACTTTATTTCAGCTACTTTCACACCATTACATTTTATAGTATACTGCTGGGGGAAACAACTGCAGATGTTGACTCTGTTTTTGTGCTGCAGAAAAAGGCTGTTTGAGCAATATATTACATAAATCCCAGAGAGTCACTTAGAGATAAATTAAAAGATATTAAAATATTGACGGTCACGTGTTTACGAAAATATAATGTACGTTCACAAACATATTTATGAATTAAAGTGGAAAAGAGATTTCCATAAGTTCAAAACAAGAAATTAAGATAAACTAGATGTGCCCAGTATTAGGCTGCAAAAAAATTGATAGCTCTTTTGTCTCAAACTACATAATATGATTCTACACCAAGGTCTGGAAATTCAGGCTTTGCCAACAAAGAATTTTAATGATTTAGTCGAACACGGGCTCTATAAAAAGAGCTACTATAGATACATACAAGACGGCTGATTATGCAGATGTATGTTATCCAGATGCTAATTCTGAATTGATTGATAAGTTGGAACGATTAAAAAAATGTTTATATACGTTTTATCGTTAATCTTCGTGAATTGGATCACAGAACCGAATATCGAACGCTCAGTATCACTACACTACTGGCTCAGTTTCAGGCATAGAAGAAACATTTCAATGCCAATGGTTATGCCTGTTGAAAGGACTATCTCTATGTTGAACATTATTACTTTGGACATTGATTCTTTTCACGTCTCGGAGGGAGTTTTTGTAACATGATTCTCCTACTTTATTAACATATTATTCTCTGGATATTTTACTTTATTAATATAAACGGCAAATTTGCCTTTTACAAACATTTATAATACTACATATTTAACTTATTTTTGTTTTTTTTTTTTTACAAAAATTTCCTTATACCCAAGATTTATAAAAAAAATAAAACTAAAAATTATACAGCATATTCAGTAGAAAGTTTAAATAATAAAACATTCTACAGTAATACAACAAGAAAATCATAAGTACTGTTTCATACAGCTGGGCAAAGTGAACAAAAAACTGTGTATATTATGAAATGCATGAATGAATAAATAAATATAATTACCATTCACCATCTTTGAAAAGGTTCAAAAGGTTTATTCTATATGAACACTACCCAATAATGACAATACATAATATCATACATAGTTAATAAATCCAAAATAGTTACAAAACATAACATTATAAACATAAAACACAGTATTTTACACCATCTATATAAATTACATTAACAACTTTCACTATCAAAAAGATTTAAGTAATGTTTTTTCATTGAGACACTTTTGGATTTGCTAATCGACTTTTCGTGTCTTAGCTCATTGGGTAGTTTATTACATTCAAAATAGCCAATATTTTCCAGAGACCTTTTGCCAAACTTCGTTGAGCAAAACTTAAATATATGAAGATTCCCCGAGTGACGCGTATTGGAGTTGTGAATATCATGACCAAATGTGTATTTTAAATTTGTGTGAGCAGAAAAGTTCACGATATTCAAAATAGTATCGGTTATGTCATGCAGTGGCATCACCTTGAAAGGAAGTATTTTTGTCTGTCGGTAGATATCCTTGACATGGGAATCTCATTTCTATTTAAGAATGTTTCTTAAAGCTCTGTTCCAAAGATTTTATATTTCCGAGATCTGATTTTTGCTAGCGAAACCTCATTTGAATGAAAGATAGGATAACTGGGAATGTATTATAGCGTAGTAGAAGGCAAACAAAACGGAATGAAGAAAAACGCCATGAAGTTACGAAATTTCACAGCTGTCGGTGCATGGCGCACAGCATTGGTTCACCAATCGCAGCGTATCTTGATCATTTTTGAGTTTCGTGAAGATAAGATGATCAGTCTTACAATTCTCGTACCAGTCCAGGAACTATAAAATATTCTGGTGTGGAAACACAATATTTTGTGTCAACCATGTCGGGAGTCGAACCCAAGATTTTTTGTGTTGTAGGCAAACGCGCTGACCATTAAACCAAATAAATAAATCGCGAAATAATTTTAATCTCATAAGAAGAGAAATTGCATTCCGATGGTCATTTCATATAACGGTCAAATTTCATTAAACTCAAACAATCATAATGGGAAGTGTAGTATCGACCCTTATACAAAAATCTCATTTTAAAATCATCTCTAAAAATAAGCATCCGTAAAATAAATTTAACGTTTTTGTTACGGTGGTGAATTTCAACTGTTCGAAATAAAATTTCGTGACGAATATCTCGACTGGAGGATGGCGAGTTTGGTAACAAGTGCGCAAGAGAATGCGTCAAAAGTTATTTTGAAATATTTCATATCATAACTAGCGGACCCGACAGACGTTGTCCTGCCTGAACGTTGGCTCATCTGCACCTTGGAAAAAGACTCTTCATTGATAAGTAGGTACCTAGGTTCTTGTATATGATTGAGTTCCAAAACTTAAAGTTATAAATTTTCAAATATTTAAATGTAAGTAGGTACCTTGGTTGAATTACAAAACACAAAATAATTCATTTTCAAATATAGATCTTTTAGCAAATGTCAAACTCGGCTCTTCTCACCAACAGGGGAGCACTTTATTCATAAATGCGATTTTCAAACATGTATTTACTGTCAGTCAATATTATTTTAGTGTTACCAAAAATTCAGTTAAAAGAAATAAATGAATAGCAATTATAAGGAATGTAAGGAAAGAATCTGATTGGAATCCATAGAAAGCGAATACGTAGTTTGTAATCCTTCAAAAACAAATTATTTTTAAACACAAAAAAACAACACCATTCCAATTTAATGAAAAAATATTTATGTTTCCAACTTTTTTTCACAGATTCGATTGAAAATTTTAATATTTATGAACACGCACATTGCAAAAATCTACATTTCACTGAAAACCGCACGTAAATCGGTTAAGGCGTTTAAGAGAAGTTCATACAGACGAATTATATATATATATATATACATATATATATTTAAAGATTAGGAACGAGGAGCTAGGATCCGACCATGCATGTGCTCTTTAGCTGCAAGACATTTTAGCATATTGCAACAGAGATAAAGAACATTTTAGAGAAGGTAATATAGAAGTCTACAAGACAAGAACTGGATTCAACTCCCCAGGGAGCTGTCAATATAGACTTCTATATTATCTTCAATAAAATGTTCTTCATCTCCGTTGTAGTATATAAATATAAACAGCTCCCCAGGGAGTTCAATTCAGTATTTTTCTACAAAAATTGGGACAAACTCAAAATATTGTTGCCCGACATTTATTATTGTACGGAGCCCTTGAGGTGAATTTCACAAAAATTATCTTACTTCATACTTTATTAGCACTATCCGAAAATCCCCACAAAAAATGAACTGAAAAAAACAGGAGTGTGGAGAGGGTATCTCACTCTGCGTTCTGTAAATCAATTTTTTTTTTTAAATTTTGAAATCCTTTCAAATTATTTATTTATTCATTTTAGAACAAGAAATTAGGCGTTTTTATATTTCAATTTTGGTGGCCATATTTAACTTGTAAATACAGTTCCCGGTATTATATATCGTACATCCATAGAATTTAGAATAGTCCAGAAACCGCATACGCGCATCAAACAGAAGGCGACTTAACTACTCTCAAAAGAGTAGTTTTACGTTTTGACCTATTAGTTTTTTTGTAGACGTTGCTCAGTACGCAACTCCCGATTTCAATTCAACTATGCAGTGTTGTGTCAATACTGCTGGAATAAAAAACAGGATGGGATCACATTTCATGTGTAATTAGCAAATGTATGTGTAAGTAGCAAATGCAGTGTTTAAAAATTTAATTATTTTTCCATCTGTCAGATTGTCGAAGAAAACAAATTTGACATTTCGTTAGTGTTGCCAGGGTAGAATTTTTTTACCCTACTTTGCTCATCTAATGAGATAACTTATGAAAACTGGACCTCGGATTAAACAACGCCGTGGTGAACAATTGACCGATATTATCTTCAAAACATCAAATATTATTTAACATGATATAAAAATATTCGTTTTATGTAAAATAAAATTTGTTTTACATTTTAAGATCAAAATTCATTAATTCAATTACTCTTATTAAATGACCCTTAACCTATCTTTTCGTTTGTTTTAATAAATGTTTTCGCGGGCACAATAAAATTTTAGAGAAATTAACAGATTGCTTTTTTTTTACCTTATATATTTGTTGATTATATTTTTTTCCCTTGGTGCAGCATTACGCGGCGACTTCACAAATGCGCGCGGCAAATGTGAGGGGATTTTCGGACACAGTCCGATGTATTTAAATATGATTTTACGCTCCTTCTAGACTATTATTAATTCTATGCATACATCGGCATTTAGAAAGAGTCTGTCGGCCATTTCATCAAACTTGACATTGTAGAGCGTCGTCTCTGTTGCACGATTCAAATTCAAATCAGAGCAAGGCTGTTAAAGTTATCAAACTTATAAGTGTAAGCGTTATAAAAGATAAATAACATTATAAAAACTTTAAGCATTTTGATAACTGATGACTTATGAGATGTCAAACGTTAGAGAAGAAGTGGTCGTTCATTTTTGTTCGATTTCGAATGAATACGGTATTTTTAGATTAGCAAATTGTTAGGAACAAAAAACGCCTAATTAGAGGGTAATAATGGAGAGTTACGGAAAACTTCTCACAATCAAAAGAGGTGGGTATATTAATATTTAATAACAAAAATAATGTTGTGTAATAAGATCTGGTCAAAATATAAGTAAAAATAAATTGCAGTCATCTGCAGGCGATTACTAGTACTTAATTTAACTGGGAAGAGTCTTAAATACATAAAATAAAGTAATATGCTAATTAAAAATACTTAACTTCAATGTCAATACATAGATGGCGCTCCAACTTGCTTGTGAATGGTTTCTCATTTAATAACATATATACAAAAATCAAAAATGTTACCTGTGTGGATATTCGCTAATAAGCGGAATGGGGAATGTTGTAGTACGTAAAGTGGCCACTTAACCCAGCCAATGACAGGTCATTAGCCCTGTAAACGCTCGAATATCCATAATCCTGAATTTGGAAAAAATTCTACCTCATCTCTGTAGGGATATTAATAAAAATATTAATATTTAATCAATTTTGGAAATCCCAAATAAGCCATTATACTTTTAACTTTTAAGAAAAAAATAATTAAATGTCTAATAAATAATTGCGCCAAAGTGTGTTCTCAAGGCTCTACTCGGGGTCCTGATAAGGACACAGGTCCCTATCAGGACACCTACAGCTGAGGTGTTTGAACGAGTAAGTGTTCTGAATGTTAGGCAACTGTATGTTAAGTCACTTCTCGTTCACACTCATAAACATGGTGGAAATAAAATTTACTATACGAGCTATGAAACGCGTCTTAAAACAAAACAGCTATACATGGCACCTAAAATGACAACATCATATGGTCAAAGGAGTCAAATATACCTTGCTCCAAGAATATATAACAATAACTATTTGCACAAAAGCAGATAAAAATCTTGAACAATTTAAATTATTTTCAAAAAAATGGCTACTCGATTTGGGTCTCGAGAACTGTCTCGAGATGGTCACTCCACCAAAGCTTGACTTGTCAATACATAAATATTTTTGCATTTCATGTTTTGTATTTGTATCCACACAGTGTCTCTATGAACATATGTCATATACTCGTATATTTTCCATTTGTGCGGATGTTGAGCCACCGGGAGCTGACAGTAGCTTGTTACTTGACCTAATGTCTGCACAGTAGTTAATAATATAATGCTCTTTTCTTTTTTTCTTACTATTATTTATGTATATATATATCTGTGTGGATTTAGGTATTTTTATCTTTAATATACCGTATGAAAAAATTCCCCAGAGTCACTGTGTGATAACTTTAGATTACATTAGGTTAACTTTCAGTGATTTGAGGTAAGGAAATGATCGCCTGATAATCACTGTCTATTTCCTTTTTTTTATTTGTTTATAAATCCTATAATAAAAAGTTTTTTACAAAGCATAATACGTAATATATAAATTACATTTCCAGGAGTTGCTACAACTAAACTCGGGACTTGAATAATAAAAATCTTTTTTTTTGTAAAAGCACATATTAAGAACAACAAAGAAATTAAGGAAGTTTAATTCCTTAATAACTAAATATAACATAGCAATATGCAAGCCAAAAACCTTTTCTTGCGCAAACAAAATAAATATGTAAAATGATTTGTGCGCCTAGCTTAGTTATCTAATTAGATTACGTCTCTTTCGATCAAATGAATGTTTTATAAGATTGTCTCAGGGTACTTGGTATTTTGTCATTTTTTGGAGATTCCGTTGGACAAAATATTTAATTAATTATCTTATATACCATAATATGTGTAACCCTTTATTCCTTTTGTTTTAAGGTTAACTTGAAGATCACAAAAAAAATCGTGGTAATATTCACAGTCGTTACCGAGATATTAATTCATTAAATGCAATTTGAATCGGGTTGTGGTCCTGTGGCTTGTGTTGCAAACTCACGGATCAGAAGTCTGAGGTTTGAACCCCACTCTACACAGTGAGTTATTTACAACTCGTTGAAAATGGCAATTAAATTGAAATATTTGGGTAAATTATGAAAACGCAAATATTTTTTTTTCTTTAGAAAAAAATATATTGCAACGCTTGTGACACCACAAGAACGGGCAGGTTGAGAATAGAAAGGCTCTTTACCTCGTAAAATCTTGAAAAATAAAAAATAAAAGATATTTATTTAGACTTATTATAAGGTGACCTCATTTTGACGTTTTGTCCAAATTGTTGTTTTTTGTATCCCGCCCACTTGTAGGTTAAAGTTTTGTATTAGACAAATCGATTTGTTGACCCGCGCAGGCGCGAAAAGCCATTTTCTTTTTCTCGTGCGAAAGAACCAGTTTTCACTTCAGATCCGCTGACTGTCAACAGGAAAACGTGAGTAAAACACTGATTTCCCGAAAAATAACACACAAACGTTTTAAATTAACAGAAAAACAACGTGATTCAAAAACCAGGACAAAACATTGACAGCTACATCAATTTTGGACGTACAATTAAAGAATCTTGAATGAAACGCAATCGTTCATTCACATGAACCGATTATAATCCATATGTTTTGCCTATTTTGTCAAAAATCTTACTTCCTTTTGCTTATCTTTCATTTCAAATCAGATGAAAAGTCAATTTATGTTGCATTAAATTACGGTAGATATAATTTTCCCACACAATTTTTTTTTAATGAAAATGTGTCACCATATGTTAGAAAAATCCAAATTGATATATTTTTTCATTTCATTCGCTTTTAAAAATAATTAAATACAAATATTATGGGGTAATTTTATACATAAACTTATTTGGTAATTAAACTCACAAATAATTTAAATGTTCATGAAATTAGATTTATCTTTGAACTTTATATAACCTCAAAACATTATGTTGCATCTTAATGGTGATTTTACGCTTAATTTTACATTTTTAAGAGATCATTTTGTTCTATTATCATCATATTATACCCCTGTTCGCGTCTGATAGTGCACAAGGCACTGTTTTAGTATGCGAAATGCAGAATATATCAGTCATATGTTACATTAAGGTAAGGTGATCAGCCTACGCCGTAGGTGCCAGTTTACGAACATGAAATATTGCCGTGTAGACGCAGCATTTTAGCAAATATGATTTATTTTGACCTTCCTAGAATTGAACATGAGACCTCAAGCATGATAGGCAAACTAAGAGGGTTATTTATATAATCATGATTATTACATTATCACATTTGATTAGCTATGCATTTTTAATTAAGTAGTTAAGTTTTTTTGTGTTTGTTTAACTCTTCCAGAACTATTTATGCTTTGAAACATATAAAATCTCCATCTTAGAACAGGCTAAGCCATGTTAGATAGAGACTATCCTAACCATTAGACGCCCTTTATTTTCTAATCTACCAGTTTTATAAAGATATCCTTGTATTAAATATGTGAACATATTTATGCAGTCAATTTTTTTAATAAATTAATAAATGACGATGTTAAATTAATATCAAATTTTACACCGTTTAATCGTGTGCGAAATTCACTTTATTAAGAGAAACATACATCTTACAAAGACCTAGGAATTATGGGAAACTTTGGCAGTTTAGGCATCAACAAAGCTTATGACTTGTCATGTCTGAATATTTGTATACAGGCTTTGTCTAAAGCACCTGTGAATGTCTTTACTTCCACGTAGGCCCGTTCTTAAAAAGTTTTACGAGATTTATAATTTTCTACAAGAAATTAGGCATCCTATTTTTTTTTTTAAATTCCCTATTATAACACTTTTATTCATACCTTGTGGTGTTAAGGGCACTGCATTAAAAAATAATGTGGAATGTATTTAAATTATCTGTTCCTGGAAGGCAATGTGATCAGCCAAATGCTTCAGATGCCTGTTTAAAGACAATGAAATATTTTAGCGAAATTTCTTAAAAACAAATATTTTATGTCCCTGGAATCGAACTCAGGACCTCAAGCATGGTTGATGAACTCGCCAACAAGGCGAACTTTTCGCCACTCGATTTATTTTATTGGATTTTTACGTGAGAGCAGTCATCGAGTGAAAAACAACCGTCTAAGATTCGGGTTCTATTTCACTCTTATTTTTCTTCAATCATCCTTTACTATTTCTTATCAATTTCCTTCTTTTCCTTCCCACTATTTCCTTGTTTTGTTCATATTTATCTTATTTTAATAGATAGTTTATTTTTTATTTACATAGTTTTAAGTTTAAGCCGTCGTCGCTTTGTTACAGTATTATTTAGTGAATACATATAATTGGATGGCAGGTATGTATACATTTTATATAGTTATTTCAAATATTGATTTAACCTGTACATCTGTTTGTATTCGAAATAAATTAAATTAAATAAAAATATCTCCATGTTTCTTTTTTTCAATTGTCAGAGTTTTAGAATATTCTGTTTTTTGCTTGTGGTTATCCGATGTTAAATCGCTGCGAGCAAAGGGGTTATTTACCACAGTCTTTTAAGAGTTACACAAAAAGCGTTCCTTTGTTAGTATTGGCGTCCGTCTACTTCCAACTGAAGGAATGTCTCAATGGGATAAAAAAACGTCTTTAAATGCTTGGCAATCGCGGTGGGAATCTTCCCTTCTGGGAGGGTTGGCTTTCTTATTTTTCCTTTGCATTTAAAATCTTCTTGGGTTATCCCCGATCACTGAACTGCGCAGCTTTTATCAGGTCATGATAAATTTAATAAAAAAAAAATTGTTATTAATGTTGTTGATTCCTCTTTGTGCTGCTGCGGATATCCGAATGAATTTTCTGGACACATCTCGAGGTCTTGTCCTTTTACTCCTCTCTATGATTACCTAATGGAGCTTCTCGCTACTATCCGAGGCCCTGTTATAGGTCCTGTCAGATACACAGATCTGATGGCTTCTGAAAATAATTTCAAGGCTTTTGAAAAGTTTTGTAATCATTTCGGTGAACTGATCATGTCCAATCAATTTAATCCCAGTCACTGAAGAATTCATTTCCCTCTTTTTTGAATCCTATGAAGTGCTTATTATATATACTTCTGGATTACCTTCTTTCGGCATAAATATCGAGTCGAGTCGAGTCGAGTCCATCGCATCGAGTCGAAAACGCTCCTCCAGAGTCCCGGTTTTATTTCACATAAAAAACTGTATTTTTATCCGCTCGGATATTAAATATTAATACACACACTATATTTTTAATCAGTACTTACATAAAATAATAATTTTAAATACTTTACGTACCGGATGTGGTTAGTGATTAAATAGGTAAATGTAATGCAAAACTTTGTAATTAGTGTTATAAAGTAAAATTTCATTTAGTTTTTGTGAGATAATTATTTGTGACGGTTGTTTTTAGTTCATTCCGTGAAAGGATATACTTGTTCGTTTAATGTTGTAGTGGTAACCGTGTTAACGTGCCATGCAAGAGGTCTCCGGTTCAATTCTTAATTTGGCATGAAATAATATTTTATTTATTTGATGGAACAGAGAGTTCAAATCTGTACCTTAAAAGATAAAACACGGGAGTCCATTTTTGTCGTTTTAAAAGTAAAAATGCAGAAATTATTGCAATAACTTTTTTTGTACGTGAAAAAAACACCAAAGTCCACTTATGTCATAATAAATGCTTTTTTAAGCTGAATTGAAAATCTCAAATCCTCTTTGTTTTGAAGCAAAAAACATGAGTAGTCCCATTATGCTATTTTAATATGTACTTTTATTCTCAAAGAGATTATTATTTTACATTTGCTTCAAAATTTTTGTTCTGGAAATCGCACACAAAATCAAGTTTCCTGAACATTTCGTTCAATGTGACTCCCGTAAGTGGCACAGAAGTAAATTTTTGTTACATTTTTTTTTAATACTTACTCAGTAAACCAGTGAAAGTCTTATGTGTGATGTAATTAAGGTTTTTTAGTTTATTCTGATCAAAAATAAATATAACAAAAAAAAAAATCATTAATATGTTGTTTTTTTTTTTTTAGTTTTTTTACAATAAACATAAATGATAAAACAAAGTATTAAAAAAATAAAGCATAGTTACATAACAATGAAATACATATTAATAGTAAAAATAGTAAACAAAAAAATCCCACAAAGGCATGGCCTGTTCGTGGGTATACAAGAAAATGTTAATGAATTTTTGCTCCTATAATAAATAATGGACAGTTATAATACTTTTGTGTGACATAAGAAAGAAAAAATAAGATAAAGTATTTCTAACACACGATTCCTTCTTTATTTAATTATAATATATATAATAGTAATATTAATTACTTATAATAAATTTTGGTTCTTAAATATATATTTTAAACATTAAAAACAATGTATTTGTCTTAGGTCTAAAAGTTTAGCTTTTTGGAACAATTTGAAAGAGGGATAAGTGCGATTTTTGTGCAGCATTATTTTTAATATAAATTTTTGAACAGTTTCCAATGGTTTAATATGATTGTTGTAAGTTACCCCCATCCAATTATTCCATAGGAAAGCAATGACTGTACAAATGCATAATATACCATTTTAATCGTATTTAGCTGGTCGTAAATATTTAACACTATAAAAAAAATGTAACGTAAAAGCAAACACAATTTTTTATATATTGTAATTATATTATAATATGAAAAATGAGAAATTTATAACAAACATTGAAGAAGCAAGTAAGTGTTTTGGCCTTAATACGATTGTTTTAATGTAATTTAGATGGATAAATAGTATTAAAAATGAACATTTCTATTTTTAAAGGGGGGAAAAAGTGCTATACAAACTTTTGACGTCTCTGCTACCTGTAAAGCAGGGGCGTGCGGTGGGGTTTTTGATTGGGGAAGCAATTAATGTATAAGTAATTGGTACATAATAATATTTACTGCCCTGAAGAAATTCAAGACAAACCAAACACCAATATGCTTAGAAATAATAACAATAATTTAATAAATCTAGTAATAAATTGAAATAACAAATCAACCAACTTCACTTTAATACTACAATAAATAACTGCGAATATTTTGTGGCGTTATATTTTATTTGACTAAAATGCAGTGAAACCAAAATTGATATCACCTTGTTAAAAAACATGACTTTTCAACGAAAAAGAATTGGTCATTATTTGAACCCAAAAATTCAAAATATGTAGTAGATTATAAACTTTTTTCTTAAAACAATCAACATTATATTGATGTAATGTTTGAATTAAATTCTAAATTGTATTTTGTATTCCTACTCCACCACAAAATAATTAATATAATATTACGTTCAGCGCCAAAATACCAAAATTGCATCTGTGCTGCGCGGCGTAGCGTTTGCATCGCATATAAACTACATGGAAAATAATGTATTGGTATGTTTCGATTGCTTCTGTTGCCCAGTGAAAATTTAAGTCTGCGCCTACGCCCGGACTGCGCGTTCGTTACGGCGCTGGAATGGAATTTTGAATTTCCTTCCGCCGCGATCGTTCTTTAAATCGATACCCAGCCAGCCGGTAGCAAGTTCTCGCTGATCAGTACGCACATGACAGCGCTGGTAAATGGATGTGTTGATGAGCTACGTTGCTTTTCATCATTTTTTATAAAACGATTGTAAAATTCCTCCGCAATTTATCGCGATTATAAATAAAATTATTATTACATTGTTTGTTTATAGTAATCTAAATATAAGGTATTATGACTGATGATTAATTTATTGAACATGATATTTTATAAACATTATTTAGCTAAATTTAGGGGAACCAATGGTTCCATGCGTTCTATGTAAAGGAATATTGTGACGGATCTCTGCGAATAGTTTTTGCTCTCAGAGCCCAGGTCTATAACGAGCCCAACCACTGTGAGAAAGGCAAGTGTTTTCATTTTGCTAAATCTTCCTTTCCAAACCAGAATCCGTAAATTATTGATTTATTGGGTAGAGGGCGAGCTCCTTAACATCTTCAAGTTTAACCTGTGTTCCTCCGAGGATGTGGCTTATTTTATGATGTAAAGCATCACTTTCACATAGAATCTGTATGGGTGTTTCCTCACCCGCACTACAGAGGTAATATATCAAACCCTTAAAAACAAGAGCTTAACAGGGCAGGATAACTAGATATCTTTATTTTTCTTTGAGCAACAGCAAATCACACATGGACTAAACAAAAAGATTAAAATTTTAAACTCAATGTCAAATGTCACTTAGTGTAAAGTTTATCGAAATTTCGATTACCAAAAAAAGGTTTGCTGAACCTGAAACATAAATATTATTCGAAACCAAATTAATTAACGAATCATATAAAACCCACTTCATCGTAATTTTCGTGCCGTATCGATAAATTTTTGTAAGAAAATATTTTTGAAAATGTTTTTATAAAAATATTGCAAAAAAAGTGCGTATTATAAATAACTGTAAAATAAACGCCATGCCTAAACATGAACGTCTTGCTATAGAGCAAGACGTTCATGTTTAGACTCTCATAGGAGAGTCAGAAACGTTAAATATAAAATAAAAATTAGTGTGTAGGTACTATGTATAAAAAGTTTTTTTTTTTAATTGTACTTTCTTTGATAAAATGTTTTTAGTTTTTTAAAAAAAATTAAAACGTCAGGGTGTATTTATACAATCACAAAAAACACAAAATTACAATTATTTAATTATGACAATGCGCATTCAGTACAAAATAGATAGACTTTGGTGTTGTTAGCTTTCATACAACGTCTTAATTTAACTTTTACTATAAAAAAAGTCTAGATTTTTAACTACCCATGCGCTCTGTAGCTTCATGACATGTAGTTCATTTCATCAATTGTTTATAAATAAAACAACACTTCTTAGTTTTTTTTTGTGCAGTGTAAATGGGGGCTAGATTTTCAAACGTCCGTGCGCTCTGTAGCTGCAAAACGTATTGTAATCTAGCTCTTATGTTATAATTTAATGTCATTGAATATATGTATGTAACTACTAACCGACTTTTCTATGCCTACCGTTTTCGAGATGTACCCATCTCTTCGTCAAGACACCAATTATTCACCATAGTTGTTGCACAAAAATATATAACCAAAACGACATGCATTTCAATAAGCACATGCACTTATTCATCATCATTCCCTTTCCGCATCTTATGGTGCATAGGGCACTGCATTGGCACACCAATCTCAGCATATCTTGATCATATATTCTGGTGTTAAAACACCCTTTCAAATAAGTATTTCATATCAACCATGTCGGAAATCGATTCCGAGACCTCTCGCATTGTAAGCAAACGCGCTGACTATTACACCTGCAGTGATTAGGTTTTTAAAATATTTTATATTGTGATGGAAAAAGGAAATAGGATGACCATTACTGTGAAACATCGCATAATGGGCTATATTGAAAGGTTGTTTGATTATTGATCGAAGTAACATTTTTCAAAGCTTTCCTAATGTAAAATATTTCCATATTATTTTCTTTTAACCTTTTATTACCTATTTATATGAAAGGTTTTAGCTCTTGTATCTTTATTAAAGACATGATTATTATTATGTTATTGTGAAGACATATCATAATATGTTCTTGAACACCTTTCACTATTTAGACAAAGAAAAGTTGGTAAGTGGTTACATACAAATATTTAATAACATTTCGTAAAATGTTTGACCACATAGTTAATGCTTTAGTCTTAATTACGAGCCGAACCCCGCAATGCTTTGCTATTGCTAGATTTGAGTACATACTTGTACTTATTAAATTAACACAATCAAAAGTTTAATATCAATTATTGTATTAAGCGTACTTGTTGTACCTAGGTACCTGTTTATGATTGAATTTCAGAACTTAAAATAATTTATTTTCAAATATTGAATTTAAGTTGGTAACTAGGAACTTCTTAATGTTTAAATTCCAAAATATAAAACAATGAACTTTCAAATATATAACTATTTTTGCAAATGTCAAACTCTGATCTTGCAACCAACAGGGGTGCACTGTATGTGAGAATGTGATTTTCAAAAATGTATTAAATGTAAGTTAATATTATTTTATAACAACAACAAACCATCACGCCGTTTCCCCGTAAGGGTAGGCAGAGAGGATAGAACGCCACAACACTCTATCTTTGCAAAGAGATCTCGCTTCCTCTACATTCATACATCTTCTCATGCACGCGCGCCGATTATTAGGACTTTTGACATGTCCATCTTTAAGTATATGTTGGATTTGGTCATGCCATGTCTTTCTCGGTCTTCCTCTATTTCTGCATCCATCAACATTCGCATTGTAAATATTCTTAGCCGTTCTCTCGCTGTCCATTCGTTCTACATGTCCAAACCAGCGCAGAGCTCCTTTCTTGAACTTGTTACTGAAAATCTATTAAAAAGAAATCAATGGATACACATTTTTGGGAATTTAAGGAAATAATTTGATTGGGGTCCATTAAAAACAAAATTTGTTTGTAAACATTCACAAACATTTTTATTTATAAACAAAAAAATATCATCTTTTAAATTTTTTTGTATTATGTTTTCTCGGCAAATGCAGCCCCAATTACGATGAAAAAATATTTTCGCGCATTACTTTTTTTCTACTTAATAATTTGAAAATTTTAAGAGTTTTAAATATGCTCGTGGCAAAAACCTACATTTTGCCGGAAATTGCATGTAAATCGGTCCAGTAGTTATTTAGTCCATCGAGGACACACGTACAAACATTGCCTTTTATATTTTCTAAAGTATAAGTTTTGAATTTCTGCGGGTTACGTATATTCGATTTTCGATTTTTTTATGGCGTTATGTTAACAACAAATAGATATTCATAGAAAAAAATACATATTCATGAATAAATAAATAATTTTTGAAAAAACACGAAATTGCGATATTTTTTGAACAGACTAGACATCCTTTATAATTACTACATTTATCCTTATTGGAGATGGGGAACTTGAATCTTAACCCCAGATGCGCTTTGTAGCTGCAAGGCGAGTTTGAATGATTATTGTATTGCGCCCTTAAAGTAATTTTTACAAAAAATACTGTACAAATTGTCCTAATCAAATAAATAAATGAATATGTGAACTTTTTTTCTAGTAGCCGGGTAAAATGGCGGGAGCGCGCAGGCAGGTGCTCGCGCGCGTAGTAGCCGGCCTTTGCCTCCGATTTGGTAGAACGAGACCTTTGGATGACGACCCCTTAGAAACTCAACTGAACAGATGTCTCTCCACGTTTGATATAACTTTGTTAGGTAATGTTTGTCTCTTAGTATTTATTTTTGAATATATTTATTTTTTATATTAGTTTATTGCTAATATATTTCGGTGAGATCGTTTTTGACCGGGGAATATGGATGTCTAATATATTTAATTTTATGTAACTAAAATATAATTTAACGAACTACAAGAGAAATAAAAACATTTTTAAGGAAATGTGGAAGTCTAGGCTTATCACCCTATCACCTGTCACTAGCTGATTTAAGTGGCCGATTTACTTTTTACATTATTTACCATCCCTTTTATAAACACAATTATTTATATCATTCAGTTTATAAAGGCACGTACCTTTATTAAATTTGTAACTTCAAAACCCTTTTCATCAGAAATTTACATAATGAATCACCGCTCAAAACACTACTGAAAAGTCTTCGCTTTAATCATTATTCAATTTGTTGTCATTAATCATCTCAAATGAATTTGTCATTAAATTTCGGTCTTAGATTTTCAATGCTTTGAGATCTGTCATTGATTTTCTCAATGGTTAAATTTGTAATTATTCATACTATTCATACTTTATGGTCGGTTCAATTAATTTTATAATTTTAATTATAATATTTTTCACGCGAAATGAAAATCATCACAATTGAGGAGGTTAAAAGCAAAAACGGCACTTTACATGATCACTGTGTTTATGAAAACCCAACATAACCAGTAGCGAAAGGACTATTTATTTTATGTTTAATGTTCACGTAAACTTAAAATGAAGTCTTTTCGCTACTTTTTAATACCACGCACAATTTCCGCATTGAGCTAAAAAGAGTTTTTTCGCTGCTGGTTTTATTTTTTTCCTAAAAACTTAAAGACAAAATAAAGGCTTATTGGTCATGCCCATGTGGGATTTTTTTTTATAAATAAAATGATATTTTATGTAAAAAAAAATTAAACGAATTTTTTAAAATATATTTATTTATATTGACATTTTTAAAGACTTATTTATGCGTAGAAAATCATTGTAAAGGAAAATAGAAAGACATAATGGTTTATAGTAGACTTGGTGGTAGTGGAAGTGGGAGATAGGTGTTTGTAATTAAATTTTCTTAAGTGATCATGTGAAAAAAGACAACAGACAGAAATCAAAACTTATATGTTTGTTTGTAGACCTAAGAATTCTCGGCATAGGTGAATGAAAACCATAATTAGTTCTATGAAAGTCTATCGGTATGAAAGAGTAGTTTGTCTGAGGTTTCTAGTTGGGATATTTAATTTTACTGAGATAAGTAGTTCAGGCGCATCAAAGAGTGAGTTGAGAATTTTGAATAGGGCTAGATGGCCGGATTTATTTCGACGATCTTGAAGAGAAGATATATTTAAGCTAGTTTCTAATTCATTATACGTATGTATATTGGTCTCTGGATAAGCCCAACCTCCAGTCAATCTTTTTTATAAATAGATGTTAAAATAAATAAATATAAAAGCAGAAAACCCTATTTTTATGAAACATAAACCATTTACATAGTAAAAAGGGAAATAATAAATGCAACTCGCATCTAAAAAATCGATACATTTTTTTTTTTTTTTTAAACTGGTTTGACTTCCCCACAAACCACGTCGTAAATCGCGCGCGGCGCCCGCACGCGGACAACTGGCCCGTACCGCGCAATCAAACGTTTGGCACTGTGGCCATGCACTATGACTTGTGAACTAGGGAATATCAGGCTTGCTAATTCGTATTATCATTAGTAATTGTCGTACATTCAATCACCTAACTGAAATAAAAGTATTATTATACTATCAAAAATTTCTATTTAGAAGCGGGTATTAAAACCACCAATCTCAAGCATGTTTGCTTTCTTAAGAATAAGCTGTTTTATACGCTTGGGAGTAAGCACTCGAATATTTGAGTGTAACGCGGTAGCCTTGCACATTCTGATCTTTTAACTTCCGAACCTTTGGATGATCTTTGGAATAAGCGGAAGATTCGTTTCTCTTTTACCATGGTTTGCAGTTTGCAGTTTGCACCCTTGGTGGAAGATGTTGCCAAAAATGTTTGGTACATATTTATTAGCATGGTTGTTTTACTTTCGTGAGTCTATAAAAGACATGATATTTTTAAAATTTAGCAAACACAAATGGTAGAAACTTGCCGTAAGAATCTGATAGAAGGACTTTATGGGATATTATTACAGTTTTGAGTCATATGGTGGGATGTGAAAGTTCTTTATCAATCATTTTAAATGGGTACTTAACAGTAAAATAATCTTTGTTTACATTAATAACTATTGACGTAGCAAAACATTAAAAACTTTTTTTAATTTTTAGGAATAGGCCATATGGTCGGTGCTGGAATTTATGTGCTCACTGGAACGGTTGCGAGAGAGCTGGCAGGAGCAGCCACAGTTCTCAGCTTCATGCTGGCTGGTCTAGCTTCATTGCTAGCTGCTTTGTGCTATGCTGAATTCGGGACTAGAGTACCAAGAGCTGGAAGTGCATATCTCTACACCTACGTCAGTATTGGCGAGTTCTGGGCATTTGTCATAGGATGGAATATCATTCTAGAACATATGATAGGTAAAAAGGAATTGCTTGATTTGGTGTTTATTTAGTAAAACTCCATATTTAAACTTGAAATGTTATAAATCAAACACTGATTTGAGTCTACTGAACACTTTATTTTATTTTTACAAAAATGAAAAAAACGAAAACTAAAATTTCGTGACAATTGTTTCGCCTTCTTAATGCATTTTCAAACGAATGTCTTTACTATAATATAAACAATTGTGACTAAATTTTTGTTTTTATATTTGTAAAAATAAAATAAAGTTTTCAGTAGACTCAAATCAGTGTTGGATTTCTAATATTTTAAGTTTAAAAAGTAATCATTATATAAACGTTAAGAAAAAATTAACTGAAAGTGATTAGAATGCTGACAACGGTGGTCATGTTTATAAAATGTACGAGGCTTTTGAATGTGTAGTGAAATTCTAAGATAAGCATCAGTTCTACCGGTACATTAATGGATGCAGCTTAAATTTGGACAATAGCAAAAATATTTAAGTTTGTAAGTGATATTCTCGATGGAAGTTCATTGTAATTTATTATATAAATAAAAGACCAGTGATACTTTAATCCACAAATTTGGAACCTTCAGCGACCGGTTTCATCGCTTTTGCGACATCTTCGAGACTGGTATCTTTATTAAGGAGTTTAATGTATTTTTACAAAACAGAGGTAAGGATAGAGAATTAAAAATTATATGAAAGTAAATTAAATAAAGTTATTTTTATCTTAAGGATCATTATCAACTTTTTTTCGGGTTAACTAATGAGTTGATGTTATGCTTTTTAAATGAGTTTAAAAAAAACTTTTTAAAACTAGGTGATAAAACAATGTTCAATAGGAGCACATATATTGAGATCCGTACATTATCTAAGGCTGAGACTGAGTTATTGACAGAATCAAGGAAGGAGTTCTGTGTTGGTTTGCACATGTAGATTAAATGGACAACGAAAGAATGGCTAGGCGTATTTTTTTTAACAATGTTTGATTATGTCCAAATGCTTGCAGACTGGCTGGATTTCCTCCCTAGGGAGTTGTTCATATTTAAATTTATTTCAACAGAGAGGGAAAAATTATTGAGAAGGGAATATGGAAGTCTAGGCATTTACAGGGCTTATGACCTGTCATTGGCTGGTTTAAGTGGCCACTACTTCACAAAAGTCAACAGATGGAAGAGTTGAGGAAATGTGGATGTTCAAACTTGGGCAGACTGGTGAATGTTACACAGTGTGTAAAGTGGCCACTTAAACCAGCCAATGACAGGTCATAAGCCCTGTAAATGCCTAGACTTCCATATTCCCTTCTCAATAATTTTTCCCTCTCTGTTGAAATAAATTTAAATATGAACAACTCCCTAGGGAGGAAATCCAGCCAGTCTGCAAGCATTTGGACATAATCAAACATTGTTGAATTACTACCTGGTAAAAGAAGAAGTATAAAAATTGAAAAATTGTTTTCAGGCGTTGCCTAGTAGGTGATTTGGTTTAGCCGGATGAATCTCACCCACGTGATAAAGGTTTCAGCTCTTTTACTTCACAAAAGTCAACAGATGGAAGAGTTGAGGAAATGTAGATGTTCAAACTTGGGCAGAATGGTGAATGTTACACAGTGTGTAAAGTGGCCACTTAAACCAGCCAATGACAGGTCATAAGCCCTGTAAATGCCTAGACTTCCATATTCCCTTCTCAATAATTTTTCCCTCTCTGTTGAAATAAATTTAAGTATTTTTTTTTTATTTTTTTTTTTTTTATTTATTTATCTATTTATTTATTTATATATTTATTTATTTATTTATTTATTTATTTATTTATTTATTTATTTATTTATTTATTTATTTATTTATTTATTTATTTATTTATTTATTTATTTATTTATTTATTTATTTATTTATTTATTTATTTATTTATTTATTTATTTATTTATTTATTTATTTATTTATTTATTTATTTATTTATTTATTTATTTATTTATTTATTTATTTATTTATTTATTTATTTATTTATTTATTTATTTATTTATTTATTTATTTATTTATTTATTTATTTATTTATTTATTTATTTATTTATTTATTTATTTATTTATTTATTTATTTATTTATTTATTTATTTATTTATTTATTTATTTATTTATTTATTTATTTATTTATTTATTTATTTATTTATTTATTTATTTATTTATTTATTTATTTATTTATTTATTTATTTATTTATTTATTTATTTATTTATTTATTTATTTATTTATTTATTTATTAATTAATTTATTTATTTATTTATTTATTTATTTATTTATTTATTTATTTATTTATTTATTTATTTATTTATTTATTTATTTATTTATTTATTAGCGGACACTGTCCATGTATACAATTTATAAAGTTTAAATATTACAATAAAAGAATAGTTTAAAACATTTTAAAAAAAGAAAGAGGCATTGACAAACATAAGGGACATCGAGACAAGATCTGGACTATTTATTTTGTGCTTGTTTAAATCGTTGTAAACTTAAACCAAAAAAGTCCAGATCTTGTCTTGAGTTAACAATACGACAAAGGCGGGTCATTGGAGAATTTAGGCCATAGTTTGTTCTATGCTGATCGATGAACAGTACTTCATTGTTTCTCAATCTACGAGTCGGAATATTGAATTTTACTTGTCCCAGTAATGATGGAACATCGATTATACCATTAAGTATGCCGAACATATATATGGAGTCAATATTAGTTCTACGTTTTTGTAGACTAGAAATATTTAACATCGACTCTATTTCAGCATAAGAATAATTATCTCTCTCTAGTCCGAGCATCCACGCTATTTTTCGAAGCAAGCGATGTTGGACTGATTCAATGTGATTTATGCGATTGACATAGAATGGAGACCAGACCACGGAGGCATATTCTAGGCATTTTAAACCAGGTTATAATTAACATATTACAACATAGATGAAGAACATTTAAGAGAAGGTAATATTGAAGTCTAGGCATCTACAGGGCTTATGACCTGTCGTTGAGTGGTTTAAGTGGCCACTTTACACACTGTTTAACATTCACCATTCCGCCCATATTTGAACATCCATACTCCCTCAATTCTTTCATCTGTTGATGTTTGCGATACGAAAGAGCTGAAACCCTTATTATGCGGGTGAGACTCATCTAATTAAACTATTTCACCTACATACTAGGCAACGCCCGAAAATTTTGTAGGTAGTATGTAGGTGAAATAGTTCAGTTAGATGAGTCTCACCTGCATAATAAGGGTTTAAGCTCTTTCGTTTTGCAAACATCAACAAATAAAAGAATTGAGGGAGTATGGATGTTTAAATATGGGTGGAATGGTGAATATTACAAGTGTGTAAAGCGGCCACTTAAACCAGCCAATGACAGGTCATAAGCCCTGTAGATGCCTAGACTTCAATATTACCTTCTCTTAAATGTTCTTCATCTCTGTTGTAATATGTTAATATAAACAGCTCCCCAGGGAGTTGAATCCAGTTCTTGTCTATAAAAATTTGGACACACTCAAACCAGGTTATAAGTTAGGCCCAATTACTAATTACATTACTATTGGAAGTGATGTAAGTTATTTAAATGACGACGACGACATAATATTAGTCAAAAATGCTGACATACATAAATATAACACCAGACAACCAAAACACTATCATATTGAAAAAGCAAAGACAAACACAGGACAGTCAAAAATACTACATAATGGACTTAAACCCTACAACGACCTACCTTACTACTTGAAAACTTTTAATGGAGACAAATTTAAAATCAATCTGAAAAAGCACATGATGACTGAACTAACTAGACTAGACGAGACATAAAATGACTAGACAATATTAAATTTCTAATGTAACCCTAACGGGTTTTTTAATCATTAAAGAGTATGGATAACTTTTTGCGTTGTTTAAAAATACATACAAAGTAAATTCGTTTTATTTCAGGTGCTGCATCCGTCGCTAGAGCTTGGAGTGGTTACTTAGACTCAATGGTAGGAGGAATGGTCAGCAACGCAACAGTTGCTTTCACCGGAGAACTTCACGAACGTCTGCTGGGCAGATACCCTGACCTGCTAGCATTCTCCATATGCATCGCGTTTAGCTTGCTTCTAGCTCTTGGCGTTAAAACATCGGCCTATATAAATAACGCTCTAACAGTCCTCAACCTGATTGTGATTATTGCAGTCATCGGTGTGGGATTCAGCCATGCGGATACTGAAAACTGGTCTGCAAGCAAAGGGGGTTTTATGCCATTTGGGTTTTCTGGCGTTCTGGCAGGTGCGGCTACATGCTTTTACGCTTTTGTGGGATTCGACAGTATATCTTCGTCTAGTGAAGAGGCCAGAGATCCAACTTACTCTATTCCTATTGCTACGATTGTATCTATGTCAGCAGTTGGAGTGTTGTACATGCTCGTTTCAGCCGCACTTACTTTGATGGTCCCTTACTACAAGATAAGTCCCGACGCAGCTTTGCCCGAAGCTTTTGGTGCTCTTAATATTAGTTGGGCAAAATATGCAGTGGCAATTGGTGCTTTGTGTGGTATGACCACATCTCTGCTGGGTTCTCTGTTTTCGCTTCCGCGTTGTCTTTATGCCATGGCTCAAGACGGACTGATATTCAGTTTTCTCGGCAGTATTAACTCAAAAACTCAAATGCCCATAATCAATCTTGTAGTTTCTGGATTTTCTTCGGCTCTAATTGCCCTACTTTTTGATCTGGAAACGCTGGTTGAGTTCATGTCAATCGGAACTCTTTTGGCGTATACCATAGTCAGTGCAGCAGTTATTATTTTGAGATACCGTCCTGCTACGGCTGCAGAGCTCAGAGCTCTTGGTCTCGGAGGAATGGACTTGTCTCCCGATAGTTCTAATGCTGGAACTCCTGTAACGGATGCTGGTTCTATTTCATCAGAGGTGATTATATTGTTCAATACTCTTATTTTTTACATGTTTTATGATTTCCTAATTTACTTCTTTTTTTTTTAGGTATATGAAGTGATGATGGCTGGCCGTCTTCGCAGCCCACATAACTGGCTCCGTCCCTTGGTAGGCCGCCTGGCCCCCGGCACAGCGGTCACGTGGTCCGTGGCAGCCTTCGGAGTCCTCGCTGCAGGACTGTGCGCTCATACGAGGGTAGCAGACACACCCAACACCCTCTCGTTACTTCTAGTCCCGGCTGTACTGGTGCTGCTTATGGCAGGATGTAAGAAATCTTTTTAAATTATATAAAATGAAACGGTATATAAAATAATTTTCTTTTAAAATTGATCATTTCTTTCTTCGAGAGAAAGAGCCGAGAAAGCTAGATTCATACGAGTACCAATAAAGAAATGTGTCCCAATCTACATATGTACATGAGACGGAAAATCCTGATTTTCTCAGTGACTGCTTATGTCCAAATACAAACAGACAACCGGTATTCATTTTTTCAATAAACACGGCACGCAGTGCCTTTTACTAAAAAAATATATTGCGTGAAAAAATAAACCCTTCAAATATAGGACTATACAGTAAGTGAACAAATAAAAGTAAACTATTAAACGCCAATATACTTTACAAAAAATTCAATCATTATGGGGATATAATTTATTTTTTTTAATGTGTAAAAAAATAACAAATAGGTTTATATTTAATCACAGGTACAATTTATTATAGAAATAAAAGACGACTCATACTTTAATCCACAAAACAGAGGTAAGGATATAGATACACTTTGTTAATGATCTTTAAAACAATCATCATCATCATTCCATTTCCACACCAAATGGTGCATAGACCACTGCATTGGAATCCAAACCGCACCTTATTTTCATAATTTATTTGTTACATGAAGGTAAGATGATCAGTCTTACGGTTCAGGTGCTAGTCCAGGGACTATGAATTGGGACTATGAAACATAATTCAATGGAGCAAACAAAACAAATTATTCTTCAATGTTTCCAAACGTTTTGTAATGGCATACACAAGAGCATCCAAAACAATATACTATCGTTATCTCATGGACGGAGTAAGGCTTGAAAGGGCTTCAACGTCCAGAGATCGCGGGGTGTTGTTTGATGCTCAGTTATCTTTTAATCTTCATATTGTTAATCTATGTAATGACTCCCTTAAAATGCTTGGTTTTGTTCTTAGAAATGCCAAGATCTTTTCTAACACTCAGATTATGAGGACATTGTATAATTCCTTGGTAAGAAGTCGTTTGGAGTTAAGTTTTATTATTTGGTCGCCACACGAGACTCGACACTCTTTGATGGTGGAGAGAGTGCAGAAAAAATTTCTGCGCTATCTGTACCTAAAAGAGTGGGGATATTATCCTTGGCTCTTTCCAACCGACTTTTTACTGGGGATGCTACGCTATCACTCATTATGGAGGAGGAGGGACGTTCATCCAAATGAACACCCAAGTGTTCACTTTTTTCTCAAACACCCAAGTGTTCACATTTTTCAGGTGATCGGTGGTCGCATACATAACTCAAAAATTCTGATGGATGTAGGTCTGTTCGTACCTGATAACTATCTTCGACAAAGACAGCATCGATTGTTTTACCTACCGCGATGCAGAACCAACCTGCCAATGGTTATGCCGGTTGGTAGAGCAATCTTGCTACTTAATTGCATCGCCTCGGATGTCGACATATTTCACGACAGTGGGCCTTCCCTTAGGAAAGCACTTTCCAACTCTTAATTTTTCTTTTTACATTTTGTTATATTCTTTTAATAACATAACTATCTACTGTAGTTTGTGATCTATTATTGTATGAAGAATGAATTGGGTCTTTTTTCTGTAATGTTCTAAATATTTAAATAAATAAATGAAAAAATGAAAAATGAAAATGAAATGAAAATATTCTAGTGTAAAAACACCTTTTTAAATAAATATTTCATTTCAACCGTGTCAGGGATCGAAGCTAAGACCTCTTGCATTGTAGGCAAATGCGCTGACCGCTACACTACGAGGCAAAAACAAATAAATTTAATTTACTATTATATTTTAATTCTAGAGAATGGTAGGAAGGATAAATCCTTACCTCTATTTTGTATAAATACATTAAATTTCATAATAAAGATACTAGTCTCGAAGATGAAACCGGTCACTGGATATTCCAAACTTGTGGATTAAAAAATCACCTATCTTTTATTTCTATAATAAATAACAATGAACTTCCCTTAAGAATTTTTAGTATAAACTTAAATAGGTACAATTTAAAAAAAAAATACTAAATATAATTATCCCAAATTAAAGGGAAAAGGCGTTTTTCTTATGTTAAAAATAACAATCCTTAAAATAATTGATATACATATGTAAACAATGTAATTATTAATAAGGCATACAAAATGCTAGGTTTCTTAATGCGAATGCCTAATGACTTCAAAAACATTAAAACATTTATATTGCTTTATGACACATATGTGAGAAGTCAATCAGAATATACTTCAATTATATGGAATCCCCAACATAAAGAATATATAAACAACATTGAAAGGATACAGAAGAAATTCATAAATTTAATAAAATATAAATTTCACTGTACACCAAATTCAATTCAAACTCTGGAGTATATTTATTTATTTATTTATTTATTAATTTACACGCCCTACGGGCTTTAACATATATTAGAAATTACATTCAAGTGCAGCAGTGAAACATAAGTATATAAATTTAGTTAAAATTAAAGATAACATAAGAAAAGCTAAAAGATACCATAATAAGTAAAAATCAGGAAATGTACCAACATAGGTATAGGAAAGAAAAATATTTAATAAATTTACATATGAAAACATACACACATACATATATGTTTATATATATTATTATAGAGATACATGAGAAAAAAAATAGTAAATAAAGAACAATATTAAGAAATTTTATACAAATTAATTTATAACCTTTTGAATACTTAACCTATATTTATATAAAGACAGACGAAATATATCAACTTCACCATACTCATTACCTAGCCGGTGTAGTCTAGATATTGGTGAATTGTAATAATAATTGTGACTGCCAGAAGATTAAAAAAATAACGTTAGCTGCCGAGTATTTCGAACTGGTACTTTTAAGCAGGTAACACTAGTAAGAGTGATTGCAGATCAAATATTCCTCTTTAAACTAGTAAACAACGTCGTAGACTGCCCTTTACTTACAAGTTCTTTATAATATCTTGTACCCAACAGAACAAGACTCCATACCAGATTTAATTTGCCAGTACCTAGGACTAACTCAAGGAAAAACTACTTTTTCTTTAGAGCAAGTCATTATTATAATACTGTTCTCTCCGGTCGCGCAGACATTTTTCATCTCTCCTATATGAAATATAGAAGACTCCTTATAGACAGTACACCCGTTTAGTTTGACGATGTCAGTAATTATGGATGTACTCGTATGTTCATTATTATATTTTTATCTTTTACATTATTTTTTTATAACTTTTATCTTTTCTTATTCTTATAATTTAAACTTATCTTGTTTCTATTTACTTTATTTTTATAACTGTATATAAATATATGTATTTTTACATATTTGTTTATAAATTTGTATAAACCACTTAATTTTTTTTTTTAATTACACTTCGACCGGTTTCGAGGTTACTACCTCATCGTCAGGAATTTAACTAGCTTATAATTACACGCGTTGCTATTTATATAATAAAGAAAAGAAAAAAAAAGTGGTTTATACAAATGTATAAACAAATAAATGTAAAATGTCATACCACAAAGTGAAAAATGTTTTTGATAACAATAATATATGTATTTTTATTTTATTTGCAACTTCTAAGTGCCTAACATTTCTTAATTGTTAATTGCTTCTATTTTAATACCGATAATGTACTTAATCAATAGCTTACACCACTGCGAAAAAATTTTATCGTCTGTTTTCACAATTTTCGTTTGTATATATATTTTTATTTTCTGTATAAAATATATGTAAAAGCTGTTGTTTTTTTCCCAAATAAAAATAAGTAAAAATGTACAAAAGTAAAATATATATATATATAAATAAAATATAATGTATACCTAACATATTATGTCAGCCTCGTGATGTAATGGTCAGCGCAAATTCCTACCATTCAAAAGGTCTCGGGTTCGGTTTCCGACATGGTTGATATGAAATATTTATTTGAAAAGGCGTTTTCACATTGAGGGGAGATCCTTAAGCCCACTATCCACCCGCAGCTGTTATACAGTCCTGGGGGACTCTCTGTCAGCTGCGCATAGAGGAAAGTTAAATACAAACTCTATGCAGATTAAGGAGGGGGGAGGAGGATGTATGGACAGTGGCCAACACGTCGTCCCCACCCCTCAGGATCCCCTCAATGCCTC
Organism: Micrasema longulum; assembly: GCF_059751315.1. Classification (NCBI taxonomy): domain Eukaryota; kingdom Metazoa; phylum Arthropoda; class Insecta; order Trichoptera; family Brachycentridae; genus Micrasema; species Micrasema longulum. The sequence goes on along the minus strand of NW_028278053.1, from coordinate 336,350 downwards.
TGTTTTTTTTATTTAAAAAATATGTATTTACACAAACAATTTACATAAATAAACGTACTCAAAGACAATTTCTTAAAACTATAGTAACACAACAAACATAACTTACACAACAAACATAAGTAAAAACACGGATATTTACAATGAGAGAACGGATTTGAATAAAGAAGGACTCCGTGGGTGGTCAGAGGCAAAGGATCCGAATACCACCCCCGTAAAACGAGGACAAACAAAATAACGTGTGCGTTCCGATCGGAAGGAAGTACAGTCCCAACTGAATGAGCATCCCAAAAGAACAGTTGCCTGTCCCACCATATTTTACCCACACTAAAATATTTCATAGTCTGATCATCCTACTTTCATGTAACAAAAATGATCAAGATACCTTGCGATTGGTGTACCAATACAGTGCCCTATGCAACATTAGGTATGGAAAGAGAATGATGATGATGATCATATTAAAACAGATATGTCAAACATTAATAACTTCCTAAACAGTGAAATCCAATTTTTATCTATAACCATTTGAACAAACTCAAACTATTGTAGATTTGTACTGTTGTTTCGTCGGAAAGTATTTAATCTACGTAGGTTCGGTACCCAACCTTTACGTGAGGTATTTTGATTGTATATTTCGTCTTTATTTCTGATTCCAGGTTTGGTGATCATTTGTTGCCACCAGCAGAGCCCCGTCCGGCCCCCCTTCCGCGCCCCGCTCGTTCCTCTGCTTCCAGCTCTCAGCATCTTGGCGAATGTGGAGCTGATGGTCCATCTTAATGCTCTCACGTGGGCTCGCTTTGCTGTGTGGATGGCTCTAGGTAATTCTTTGTAAAAAAATTGATACGATGCGTATCGGAAAACCGTTTGGAACGATGTGAGCAATATTTTCTTTAGACAAACCAATCTCTTAATAGAAAGAGATGTTTCATTTTGAGAAAACAATCTTCTTCTTTACCCTTATTCTCTTCACTGCTGGATAAAGGCCTCTTCCAAACGTCTTCATTCCTACCTATCGGCAGTTTTATATAGCCGGTAAAATATGAATGATAAAAGCGGGTAAAAAAACAATACAGAGGTCAATTTCAATGTCAATATCACAAGTACTGTAAATTTTTATCACAATATATTGTTGGCTGGTAAATTTTGCCGCCTGACGGTACAAACTCGTCCAGAGATGGCATTCCTTATATTTTCTATCCCCTAGAGAGTGATTAATTTAAGGTTTTTATTTTTTGCATTCACCTATTATAATAGAAAGTCACTACGACTTTTTGTCACAATCAGTGGGGGCTGTAAAAGTTTGGTTATACCTGTAACTGGGACATTTTTGTTTTGTTTTTATATCTAATAGTTTGGTTACATACCTGGCATATACAATATTGGCATTTTTACGTCTCTAAGCATCACTCGTTTCTTATTTCCATAATAAATTACAACGAACTCCCATCAAAATTTTCACTTACAAACTTGAATGTTCTAAAGGTTTGGTTGTATTCCTGGAATGTAAATGTCGTGTGTTTTTTCATGCCTACAGGTCTGGTTGTATACCTGGGATACGGTATGCGGCACAGCAGGGCCGGCACTGGTGCAGGTGCGGGGGCCAGTATAGGCGTAGGGGGCGGACTCCTGGCGGCGGGGGCATCCTCCCACTGGGGCTCCACGGCCGCAGATAGTCAACCCATCGTCAGCAGGGAAGAAGACTAAATGTTTACCAGAAATGCCCTTCAAAAGTTTCAACATGTTAACAAACTACTCTTTTGAGATCGCTATTTTATGTTTACTAAGCATTATTCAATTGCTGGTTTGTTTCTGAACCGTCAAATTATCCATTAAATTAACGTTAAAAATGATACATATTTCTCAAATAACTGCGGCAAGCAATATTTGAAAGAAAATAATGTGAAAGAGGAAGCATAACCGCAGCTTACAACCCGCCATTGGCTGGTCAAAGTAGCCACACTAACAACATTAAAAAAAATATTTGCGTTCTTATGGTTTAAGCAAGTATTTAAATTTTAAGGGTTTTTAGTCATAAAGAACCGAGGCAGAAAATGGGAATTGAATTTTAGTAGAGCAGGGTTCGAACTAGAGGTAGTAAAAAAAAATATTTTTAAACAGTTTCACTAAAAAATTAACTGTTATTTTGTAAAAAACGATAAACAGTAGCAGTTATTTTTTGGTAATAACTGTAAGAGCTTTGTAATAAAGCTAATTTGTTAACGTACAGAAAAAAAAGTCAGGACGTAAAATCAATATATTATTTAAAATATCAGGTTTTAAAGGTGCGGGGGAAAAATCGTGAGGGTAACCACTCCCCCACGAAAAATGAGTCCGGGCGTATAAAACTGTTTCTTCAAAACAGTTTTCAGAGTAGTGTCCCATGGCCACCCCGACGTAACTGTGATTTTGTTTTTCAAATATCAATTTTTATTTTTTTTCTTAAATTATATCAGCAGTTTCTTGTACGAGATTTTTTTCCGACGCGGCTTTAACCTATTATTTAAAAACCGTTTCACAAAACGGCTTAATTTGTGAAACGGTTGCCGTTACTGTTACTTGGCTACCCTGACAAAAATTGGAAAATGTGATATTGTTTCTTGAAAATCAATTTAATTATTTCTTGTTAAACTATTTCAGCAGTTTCTTGTACGAGATTATGGCCCAAGCGGCTTTAAGCTATTATTTAGAAACCGTTTTACAAAACGGCTTAATTTGTAAAACGGTTGCTGTTAGTATTTCTTCTTTTGAATAACCGAAACGCTCATCTCTAGTTCGAACCACGGATCTCGTTATCCGTAGTTTCTGACAACCACCTGTGGTTGTTGTCCTGACAACAACCCGCCTATACCTTCGTTCAAAGCGCTCGTTATAGGACGCAGAGGCTTCCTATAATGAGCGAGGGCGCGGTGGTGGACCTGGCAGGATACGTACTGCGAATGCCTCAGGAGAGCCTTAACCCAACTTGCCTCTTCATCACGCCTGCGGGCTCCTGCCGCCCTGGAAGAACGTCGATGACGAGCTGCAGGCTTTATTCGACGAAACTCTTGGACGCGGGATTGGCGTGGGGGGAGGCGACAGCGCTGAATAGCGATTGGCTCTCCTGGAGACGTCCGGGGATGTCCACATGCTCCACTTAGGAGCGGACGTGGAAAAAGAGGAAGAGGAAAAAAGTTGAAATTGACGGCGGTAAAATAATTCTGAATTATTTTACCTACCTAGATACACTTTCAATTTTTATACTTCTTCCAAGACCAGTTTGCTGAAACTATATTTTAGTATGTATAATTACATATTAACACAAACTGTTCTAGTTGGTGATTTATAATGCCCTTGTCAGGCGAAACGGCTGTCACGCGAAATGATAAATATATTAATATGTAAAACATAAGTATATTATAAACATATTGTTAAAATGTAAGTCATAAAATATACCATTTTTATCAGTTTCGTGAAAATATATGGAAATAAAAATATTTTATTAAATAAACGTACAATTTAGGTAGGTAGTTTTAGAATAATCACAAATTGTATAAAAATGTTTAAAAAAAATATTTCTGTTTATAATGACATTTTCAATAAATATTTTTTAATACGAAAAAAAAATTATGATTAATAATAGAATATAAATGTGTATTCGGGGAGTGGTTACCCCAACGAAAAATGAGTCCGGGTGCATAAAACTGTTTCTTCAAAACAGTTTTCACAGTAGTGTCTCATGGCCACCCCGACGTAACTGTGATTTAGTTTTTCAAATATCAATTTTTATTTTTTTTCTTAAACTATATCAGCAGTTTCTTGTACGAGATTATATCTCAAGCGGCTTTAAGCTATTATTTTGAAACCGTTTCACAAAAGGGCTTCATTTGTGAAACGGTTGCCGTTACTGTTACTTGGCTACCCTGACAAAAATTGAAAAATGTGATATTGTTTCTTGAATATCAATTTAATTCTTTTTTGTTAAACTATTTCAGCAGTTTCTTGTACGAGATTATATCTCAAGCGGCTTTAAGCTATTATTTTGAAACCGTTTCACAAAAGGGCTTTATTTGTGAAACGGTTGCCGTTACTGTTACTTGGCTACCCTGACAAAAATTGAAAAATGTGATATTGTTTCTTGAATATCAATTTAATTCTTTTTTGTTAAACTATTTCAGCAGTTTCTTGTACGAGATTATATCTCAAGCGGCTTTAAGCTATTATTTTGAAACCGTTTCACAAAAGGGCTTCATTTGTGAAACGGGTGCCGTTACTGTTACTTGGCTACCCTGACAAAAATTGAAAAATGTGATATTGTTTCTTGAATATCAATTTAATTCTTTTTTGTTAAACTATTTCAGCAGTTTCTTGTACGAGATTATATCTCAAGCGGCTTTAAGCTATTATTTTGAAACCGTTTCACAAAAGGGCTTCATTTGTGAAACGGGTGCCGTTACTGTTACTTGGCTACCCTGACAAAAATTGAAAAATGTGATATTGTTTCTTGAATATCAATTTAATTCTTTTTTGTTAAACTATTTCAGCAGTTTCTTGTACGAGATTATATCTCAAGCGGCTTTAAGCTATTATTTTGAAACCGTTTCACAAAAGGGCTTCATTTGTGAAACGGGTGCCGTTACTGTTACTTGGCTACCCTGACAAAAATTGAAAAATGTGATATTGTTTCTTGAATATCAATTTAATTCTTTTTTGTTAAACTATTTCAGCAGTTTCTTGTACGAGATTATAGCTCAAGCGACTTTAAGCTATTATTTTGAAACCGTTTCACAAAAGGGCTTCATTTGTGAAACGGTTGCCGTTACTGTTACTTGGCTACTCTGACAAAAATTGAAAAATGTGATATTGTTTCTTGAATATCAATTTAATTCTTTTTTGTTAAACTATTTCAGCAGTTTCTTGTACGAGATTATATCTCAAGCGGCTTTAAGCTATTATTTTGAAACCGTTTCACAAAAGGGCTTCATTTGTGAAACGGGTGCCGTTACTGTTAACGCTCGTTATAGGACGCAGAAGCTTCCTATGATGAGCGAGGGCGCGGTGGTGGACCTGGCCAGGATACGTACTGCGAATGCCTCAGGAGAGCCTTAACCCAACTTGCCTCTTCGTCACGCCTGCGGGCTCCCGCCGCCCTGGAAGAACGTCGATGACGAGCTGCAGGCTTTATTCGACGAAACTCTTGGACGCGGGATTGGCGTGGGGGGAGGCGACAGCGCTGAATAGCGATTGGCTCTCCTGGAGACGTCCGGGGATGTCCACATGCTCCACTTAGGAGCGGACGTGGAAAAAGAGGAAGAGGAAAAAAGTTGAAATTGACGGTGGTAAAATAATTCTGAATTATTTTACCTACCTAGATACACTTTCAATTTTTATACTTCTTCTAAGACCAGTTTGCTGAAACTATATTTTAGTATGTATAATTACATATTAACACAAACTGTTCTAGTTGGTGATTTATAATGCCGTTGTCAGGCGAAACGGCTGTCACGCGAAATGATAAATATATTAATATGTAATACATAAGTATATTATAAACATATTGTTAAAATGTAAGTCATAAAATATACCATTTTTATCAGTTTCGTGAAAATATATGGAAATAAAAATATTTTATTAAATAAACGTACAATTAAGGTAGGTAGTTTTAGAATAATCACAAATTGTATAAAAATGTTTAAAAAAAATATTTCTGTTTATAATGACATTTTCAATAAATATTTTTTAATACGAAAAAAAAATTATGAATAATAATAGAATATAAATGTGTATTCGATATTATTAAGTTTAAACGTGTTTTCTAATAAAAAATAAAATATTCATAGGTAGGAGCTAACTTCCACAATTTTTGTTTTTTTATTTAAGTTTGGCGATTATTTTAGTTTTTCGTTTAAAAAATATTGAAATAATTATACATTCTAATTTTAGCAAAGTTTACACTAAGGACTTTAAAAATTAAATATCTCATATGGTATCTCATATTTTTATAATCTTAAGAAATGCTTTCGATGTAAAATGTATTAAGAAAATATATCACTTATTATTAAACATGTCTATACTAGTTAAATACATAAAACCTTTATATTCTTGCATTTATTTGATTTCTTAAATTATGATGCATAAGAGTAATTTATTGAGTTTTTAATGAATGTAAATAAACTGTTTATTTAAAATTTTAAAAAAGTGTTATTATTTTTGTTTACGTACATATTGTTATTACTAGCAGGTTAGCGATTTATTAGAAAATAGACAAATAATAAAATGATTAATCAACAAAAAAGGTAAACACATCTCAATACAACTCATGAAGGTGATTTTAAACGAAAATATGAAACTAAATGCCGCTTTTATAATTTTTTATTGAAAAATGCAATTTTTACGTTTATTTCCAACGAAAGTTTTACAAAACTTGGTTTCCGGAAAGTTTACATTATTTTAATTATAACAAATAACATAACTTAACAAATTACAACAGGGATGGATAATACCTTAAATAAGGGAATATGGAAGTCTAGGCATTAACAAGGCTTATGACCTGTCATTGGCTGGTTTAAGTGGCCACTTTACACACTGTGTAACATTCGCCATTTTGCCTTTATTTGAACATCCATATTTCTTCAATTCTTCTATTTGTTGATTAAACCAGCCAACGACAGATCATAAGCTCTGTAAATGCCTAGACTTCCATATTCCCATCAACAGATGTTGTGAAGAGATTCGTCTGACTGAATTATTTCACATACTAGGCCACGCTTAAAAACAATGTTTCGATTTTTTAACTTCTTCTTGGACCACTTGGTTTCATTACAATATTTGAGTTTGTTCTAATGTTCGTAGACAAAAGACTGGATTTCACCCCCTCGGGATTCATTTAGATTAAAAAATTACAACAGGGATGGAGAATACATGAAATAAGAAAAATGGAAGTCTAGGCATTTACAGGGCTTATAACCTTTTATTGGCTGGTTCAAAGGGGCACTTTACACACTGTGAGACATTCAAAAATCGAAATTGAAATTTATAATATCGATAAATAATTAGTTTCATATTTTCGTTTAGATTCACCTCAACGACTTTTGACCTTTTTTAATGCGTTGCTACCCCTGATCTTATTGGAGTCAAATCTGTAATTTCCCGAATAATGACTGCAGTTTTTCTTTCTTGGTTTTGATTAAGGCTCCGTGCTTCACAAGTCTATTATTATTGTTTTGGTATAGGTACTCACTTCTTAAAATTATTTCTTGAAATCGCATTGAAAATAAATACAACGAAAGATAAGTTTTTACAGAATTTAAATTAGAAATTTTTACAGAATTTCCAGTACCAGACATAAGACAAATATACATAACGACAATTTTAAGACATTTCCATCAAAATCCTGACAGACATAATGACGGACAACAAATTTACGACACTAGGCAAAGACAAAAGACAATACTTCTGCCCCCAAAGAAAAAAACAAATTACGGACAAAGGCATTTTACTTTTCTGGCCTAGGGGCCTTAGGAGCTGTACAACTTTTTAAGCAAGGACATATTGGTGAAAAAAATGAAAAACAATATTTTCAAAGCTAGAGTCCATAAATGGATTGCTAAAAAGACTAGACAGGAAGCTGAGGAATTTGTTTCAAATATAAGAACATAATTTTACTTTCTTGAAAATCCTTTGAGCGATGGCCAGTGAGGTGGCTACATCCATAAATAAAATTAAAAATATATTGAATGTACCGTACCTACTGTATTAACATTTTTGCTAACTATGTATTTGTATTTATATTGGATTAAATAAATAAATAAAATAAAATAAAAGATAAATTGGACCCAAATAAAAAGTAAAAATATCACATAAATAGGGCAGGAACTTATTTTCTAATAGCCGCTGGCTATTAAGAATAAAAAAAATCAATGAATAAAATATAAACTTTATTCATTTAAACAATCAACATCAGAATATTATTCATTTTATTTATTTAGATCTGTGCACTTAAAATCGACACAACTTTGCGACTTTGGGTCGAAACGCATTTTATATGCACACATTCTCCTAAACGGCGTTGCATTCTCAGCGACACAAAAATTAAATGAAAAACAATCGTCTTTAAAGAAGAAATTGCCAGCTTGACTACATTTGCCATCTTTGTTCAATCCGTAGTTCTGTTTTGGAGATATGCAAGCTTTGACAACTGCGTCAAAGACTTCGTCATTAGCACACGCATATATATTTGGGATCAAAAGACTTGGATTAGTTTCACTTGAAAACGAACAGATGTAATAAAAACTTTGGTCGTTTGTGAGAGCTCCCATTTCTCCAGCTTTACTGCAAACGGGCACAGGTGGATCACAAGAAGTGCCGTTGTTTAAAACAGTGCTGCATTTTGCTGTTCTTGGATTATAAGCAAATCCTTCGTCGCAGGTAAGAATAATTGGATCTGTTCGTACGCCTTCAGAAGGATTAGCGTTGTCTTTCGGCACACACATGTGGTATTTTGTGCAGCTGAAGCCGTGAGGAAATAACCCTAATTGATTGCATTTGAATTCGTAGCCAGATTTTTCTTCACATTCAGAGTTAGGTTTGGAAGTACAACTTCCCGTTGTGGATAAGCATGTTTCTTCAGAAGAACAGTTGTAAAGTGGAGTTTTCAGCCACTTGTCTTTACTGAGCTGGATGCAAAATGAAACTAAATGGCAATCAGAGCAAACCTGTCCTGATTTGGTGCAATCACTTTTTTCAGAAGTATCATTATTAGATGACTTTCGATCTATTTCAATAGACTCGGAACTTTCATCATAAATTTGAAGTTGTCTTGGATATAACAGACCATTTTGTTCGTAGCAGTAAACCTAGGAACAAAAAACGTATGATATTTAGATGCTCTAAACAAGCGATGACTGATTTAAAATTAGAAAAAAAAAGTCAGATAAAATTTGACTCTTTTAATATGTTTAACTAATTAATTGACAGTCAAATTAATTAACGCAAAAATGTAAGGTATTAGAAATTAATGTCAGTTTCATTGTTTTATTTATAACAAAGATAAACGTTTTCGTACAACGATTATTTTACGTTCACGACAATTCATACATATGCAGTTAACCTTTCTCTTACCGTTACGGTGCTGTGTAGTACACATGCAAAAGTGAATGATTTTAAATCAAAAAAATGTAATTGATTGAATTGATTGGATTTTTAATAATAGAAGAGTGACCATTATATAAGGATTAAAAATTAAAAAAAATAAGTAGTGCAATTTTTTTTTTCATTACAGTGTTTCATTACAAAACCATATTAATTTAAATTGAAAAAAGTGGTATGTTTATATATTTCTAATACAATTTTTCTTTTTATTTCAATTTTTATTTTTAATTGATATTTAAGTAACGGCTATTTTATATTTTTAAGGCATATTCTAGTTGAGAGTTGAGCAATTAAAGTTTAATATGAAGATATTAATATTTATCATAGACCCCTCGATTACTTGAAGATTTCTCGATTACTTGAAGATTTTATTTTATTTGTTTCACCGCCCTCTCCGGGTTTTAAGCAGTTTTAACATTTACGTACATATTAAATTTTTTAAATTAAAAAAGAAAACAATAATTTCTTAAGTTAGCTTATATTACAATTAGTATATAAAACTAATATTTACACCTACTTTAAATTATATTTCTATTTATATCATCTTATTTAAGAAAAAAACCACCTCTTAAATTAATATTGAAGGTTGACTTTGCCGGAAACTGAACCCAGAACCGACATCGTATGCAAACTCCAAACATATTCGGTTTACCATTTCAGGATGTTTACTCACGTAAGAATAGCCGTCGAGTCAAAAACACATGACCAGAGTTCTTTTATATTTCACAAACAAAATGTACACTTTTACTTTTTATTTATAATTAATTTAACTTACCTCTGATACTTTAAATAATAAAGATATAGCTACGACAAAACTGCAATCCCAAAACATTTCAGACAAATTATTTTTGATGTTAAACGGAAGGAATATTCAAACAAAATGATCTGTTTGTCATCTCATTTGTATTTTATAGTAGCAACCTGCATTTTAAAAGCACCTCCGTTAATCTAGTTGTAAAATTATTTTCCATTTGTTGTTGTACACGAGAGAAAATTATTTATGATTGTTGACATTTTGTTATGACCATATTCTAACGACGCGATAATTTATCATGATTCTTGCTTTGTGGACATAAATCTTTGCTACGTTTGAAACAGACAACTAGGAAATTACTATGAACGAATGCAACCGAACATATCGAACATCTGATAAAATAGAGTCTCAACTCAAGAAACAGAATTTCCAGGAGAGCCTAAAAAGTAATGAAACATGTCTGAAAATCATGATTATTTCTTTAAAAGTTTTTGGTTTTGTTTTCACCCTTTAATCTTTAAAACAATGCATATGTCTTAACACTTTGTATCCCGGAGCATTATTATTAGATTCAATTGATTTAATGTAGTATTTTCATAATTATGACACTTTAAGAAACCCCTAACAAAACATGAAATTTTACGAAAATGGGACGGGCACAGGGTAAATTCTATGTGTATTTGGCCGGTGCTTAAAGTATTAAAAAGCTAATACATTCTCTAAAGAAAACCTTGATTGTCACTAAGGAAAAGATTTAATTAAAAAATATATATACTAAAATTTTGTTTTGACAAAATGAGTAAAAGATTTTAAATGATTTGTACATACATAATTAATACTCTCTAAAAGAGTGATTAATGTGTTTGGGGAGGAAGTTCGTTTTACATTTGTGTCGGTGGATATCAAAATTGGTTAAATCCAAAATTGGTAAAATAATTTTTTTTGTGGAAACACGATTAAAAGTTTGGTTTTACAAAGAATACTTATTTCAAAAATGGGAAAATCCAATATTATACCATAATAATTGTTGTCAGAAGTTTGATTTTATATAAAAATTGGCAACATCCACTCAATAACACTCAAATAACACAATAACACTCAAAACGATTAGATTTTATTTTTTTTTACTTCGTAAAAGTGACAACCCTGACACAGATATTCAATGACAGATTAGATCAAAACTGGTTAAATCCACGAATTAATTTTATCAAAACTAGTTAAATCCATTCCGGTATATCAAAATGAGTTACATCCAAATTAAATATAAGTTTTACACGGAAACTAAGCCTAATCAATCAAATCAAATAACGTAGAATACGTTTATTACCTACGTCAGACCTACATATAGTCTAAATAACAATTTAGTCGAATGGCAATAATCGGTTTCAGAAAAGTTTTCTTTGTGAAAAAATGCTTAGTCTGGATATATCCATTTTTGATGTTAACCGACACATTTATTTGATTTTAATATAATATATTAATATATAGTGTTGTGGCCAGCAGTTCAGTTTACATGACGATTGTGCCTCTCAAGAAAAATAAATTGAATTAATTTATTTACTACACGTTTAATTTAATTTTGAATTAAATGTGTAGTTAAATCCTTAGCCCAGAAATGGCGGGATCGCTTTCCGGTCGGTCGATAGTGGAAGCACGATCGCGGCCGACGAACATCCGGTGTGTTGAAACTGTTTTAAAAACGGGGCAGACAGTTCGTTTGCTTCAACTTGTGTTTTTTTCAATTCGGACCTCTTTTTGAAGGTCCGGCATCGCTGCCTGGTACTATCCCAAAACTTTACAAAATCGGAGAGTTTTTGGTTCACTCCAACTTGTGCTTCTTCAAGTCGAACTTCTTCTTGGCGATCCATCACGCGGGCTGGTGCTCACCTAATGATAGAAATCGCCCAAGTGAAGTGCTCACCGAATTAATGATCATCGTAATCGCCATAGGATATTCAAGGGTCAGTTTTCTATATCTTTTTTTAACGAGAAATGATTCTATTTTGTATGAAGCTGGTGGCTCGTGAACATTTGATGCGATGCGTTGTTCACGCATCGCATCAACAAATTTTTGTAGACGAGAACTGGATTCAATTCCCTAGGGAGCTGTTAATATAAACATACTACGACAGAGATGAAGAACATTTTAGAGAAGATAATTTTTTTATTAATTAATTAATTTATTAATTTTTTAATTTTAATTTAATTTAATTAGATTAATTTTTTTTATTTTATTTTATTTATTGGGGATATCAACAGTAATACATGTAATAAAAATATAACAAATAACATATACAGAGAATAAAACCAATGACAGATATCCACAGGAATACATTAAATACACGTACAATACATACTAGTGTGTTTGTGTGAGTGTAAGTGAGTGAGAGGGTGGGTGTGTGGGTGTTATATTGGAAAGAGGGTGTCAGGTATCGAAAATAGAATATAGAAGTCTAGGCATCTACAGGGCTTATGATCAGTCATTGGCTGGTTTAAGTGGCCACTTGGCACACTATGTAACATTCACCATTCTGCCCATATTTGAACATCTATATTCCCTTAATTCTTGCATCTGTTCATGTTTAGGAAGTTAAAGAGCAGAAATTTTTTTAAATACTGTTGATAAATCCACCTGATCCATGAAGAAGTATAGAAATTGAAAAAAACAGATTTTCAGTCGTTGCCTAGTATGTAGGTGCAATAATTCAATTACACGAATCTCACCCGCATGAACAAAGGTTTCTGCTCTTTCACTTCACAAATTTCACAAAAAAAGAATTGAAGGAATATGGATTTTCCAATAAGGACAGAATGGTGAATTTTACACAGTGTGTAAAGTGGCCACTCAAACCAGCCAATTACAAGTCATAAGCCCTGTAGATGCCTAGACTTCTATAATACCTTCTCTAAAATTGTATTCATCTCTGTTGTAGTATGTTAATATTCATAATTTATAAAAGTAAAAACCATTCAAAAAATTGTGTAGATTTGATTATTCACTCTTTTCACAAAAGTGCAATTACCTCAGTTTCACTTTTCTGTGGCTGGCTGCTTTCTGCATAACTACTTGTATTCACGCTAATTTTAACTCCATAAACTATTGTTGGCAGGTGGGCTAAGCCAGCTTGGTTGCATTTGTAATATTCTTCAAATATGGTATCAATAAATAAATAGATAACATACACAAACATAATTTAAATGTCGGAATTTAAGTATTAACTGATGTACAACAAAGTGAAAATTTTCCATACCTACGCTTTTCTCATATTTTTAATTGTTGTATTTTTTTTTATATTTATGTAGTAATAAAATAAAATGTCTTCGTTTTTCATGATCATCTGTTTTAAACTTTACGGAGATATCCGCGGAAATGTGTTTTTAAAAGTTACACATCTCTAATTTTTATACCCAATTCATATCGTTTGACGCAAATCGGGATACTTTTTGTAAGTACGCATATTATTTATGTTTTAATTAGAAAAAAAAACAATTTTTGAACGAAATGCATATAAAATATAAGAATACAACTTACATTTTTTTAAAGTGCATGTTAGTTTTTAATTATAAATAATGATTTATACCCAGTAACAAAATAAAAAATAAAAAAGAAGTTAAGAAACTGCATTTTTTTATGTATGTAAGATGGGTGCTATAAAAATTGAATATGCTATAGTAATTGGATATTATAAATCTAATAGTGAAAAATAAATAGAAATAATGTGTTTGTTTTAAGAAAAAATAAACTAAAGTGAATTTTTTTGCACAAAAAATAAATATTGGCGTTCTTATTATATACCAAAATATTTCAGTTTTGGTGACTATTTTCAACGAGTTGTAAATAACGCACTATTATAGAGTGGGGTTTGAACCTTAGACCTCTGATCCGTGAGTCTGCAACACTAGCCACGGGACCACAATCTTGAACAACCCCCAAGTTGAAAATTTAGAAAAATGAGATCGGTTACAAATGTTGATTTTGCGATAGAGTTGTGCGTGCTATTGACATCCGGGGCCACGATTTCAATCGGTACATCGTATATGATAGAGAAATAAGTAAAATTAAATTAAATTCTGACATTATTGTCAATTTTGAAACCGAGCGGCTAGATGCTGCCATGAGAAGTTTTAAAACTTGGTGTAATTAGAACGCAACTGCACAGTTGATCGACAAGACGTGGAGAAATAGTCGATGCAGAAAACTGGAACACGCCGCTTGATTTTAAAAACTTAATATTTTTTACATTAATTTTTATGATATTTTTATTTAGTGCAAAGCATAATAATAAACATATTTACTGACATGGAAGCTCAGCATTTGGTAAGCTTTTTCAACAATAGAATGTATGTGAAACCCAAACAGCAATCTACTATCAAACATAAGTCTTGAGTCTCTTATCTGGCTGCACCGTGTTATGTTTTTTTTATGGTATAATTTGGGAAATGAAATTTTTGCTTTCACTAAATGTCATTAATTAACCTTTTGAGGTATTAATGGACTATTGATTTTTATTACAGTAGTCAATTAGACGATCAAGATCCTCTTGAATATTTTTAGAGTTGACTATTAAATATTTGTACCTCAGAGGCAGACGGATGCAAATCCAGAATTTTGAGAAATGACATTTCAATTTTCGTTTCCAGTTTATAATCATGTCCATTAATTTTTAAGAAATTTAAGTCTAATAATGAAAGAACCAATGTATTAATATACTGAAAATACAAATTAATGCTTTAAATTATTAGAAATCACTTAAAGAAAGTAGATTATTTAATATAAAGTTATTGTTTCAAGATCTGTTCGGCCCACTGTGCACTGCTATTGGTTGTCACTTTGGCTCGTCACGCTAGTAAAATTGCGGACAGTAATTTTGCCAGGCGTCGACTACTAATCACGCATTATTTATTAACATCATGAATTGCAAAATTTGCTTGAAAAACATGAGCCCAACGAAGACTTTAAAGTGCTCAAGGTGCTATATGAGTGCGCACCATTCATGTTTGGGTACTTCCTCTTCTGTTTTTAAAAGAATGTCCCAAATTTCACGCGGTAACTGGAAGTGTGAATCATGCAAATTGCAGGACCCACGCTCTAGATCCTCGAGCCCTCATGTGATTGCAAGTCAACTCTCTACGTCACCTACTGCGCAACCTTCTCATCCAGCGCCCCCAACGATACAGGCCCCACAAATAGTGTCTTCGGCTCTTGAGGAAAGATTGGGCGAATTGATGAAATCGATGTTCGAGAAATCAATTGACTCCTTGATGTTGAAAATAAAGAAAGTAATTAAAGACGAAGTTAGCGCTGCACTTGATTCATTTGCTTTCGATATTAATAACAAAATTACAGAACTTGAAGGTAAACTTTTGCAATCCCAGGTACGTATTGCCGATCTGGAAAACCAATTCGGTGATCATCAACAGTGGCTTCGAGTAAATAATGTAGAGATATCCGGAGTTCCGGAATTGAGCAATGTTTCACCCCCTGATATCATGATGAGGATTGCTAAGCTCGCTGGAGTGTCTCTGAAGCCTGATGATATCGAGTTTGCACATCGCGTGCAATCTTTTAAACCAGAGGCCGGACGTCCGAAAACCATAATTGCAAAATTAAAAAACCGTCAGCTCAAGGACAATATATTATCTGGTATTCGGAAACACAAAAATTTCTCATCTGCGAACATTGACCTACCCGGTGAACCTAGGAAGATTTTTGTTCACGACCATCTGATTCCATCTAACAAGAAACTTTTTAAAGACTGTAAATTGTTGTGTAATTCTTTAAAGTTCAATTATATATGGGTGAGAAACTGTAACATTTATGTAAGAAAATCCGACGGTTCACCACGAATCCATATTAGAAACGAATCGGATTTTCTAAAACTAAAATTATCAAAACTCGCCGTATAGTGTTATATAATATATTGTATCACTATTTTATCTTTTTTTACATACAACTTTTTACGATACTTCCATTTGCAAAATTGTTCTACACACACTTGCACAATCTACCACATACATTTTTATTATTATTAAAAAATCAAATATTCAATATTTCACACTATTTTATTGTCAGAAAACTGTATCCTTATAGTGTACTATCATTTGCACACTTGTCCTGTACACACTTGCACATTCTACTGCACACAATTTTATTATTAAAAAAACAAATATTCTATATCTCGCACTTTTTTATTGTCTTTAAACTGAATCATCATAGTTATGCGCCTTTACCAAGGAGTTTAGTCACATTATTTATGGAATTATCTAAAGGTATATATTTTTCTCAGTTATATAATGTTTATGAAAGGCGATAAATTACAAATTCTTTATCAAAATATAAGGGGAATTCGCTCTAAATTATCTCTTTTTTATCAGAATGTCTTAAGTAACTGTTATGATGTAATTATAATCACGGAGACTTGGCTACGCGAAGGAATCCTCGATTCCGAAATTTGCGACAGCAGGTACGATATTTTTCGCCGCGATCGTGATCGCGTGGAAAGTGGTAAGCTCGACGGTGGGGGTGTGATGATACTGGTACATCGGAGCCTCAGTGCACGGGCGCGTCCCGAGTGGTCGCGAGTGGGTTCGGAGTGCTTGTGGGTTACCATTCCTTCGGAGTCCTTGCGCTCCCGCATGGGTTCGGCTGCGTCTTCTTCAGCTTCTCGCAACTTACATATTTGCTCTTCGTATGCCCCTCCTGACAGCATCAACTATGTAAACAAGGGTAAGAACCAAGTTTTCCTATCTCAACATATATTGCGTTTAACTTCAATATTTGAAAGTGTTTTTGAACTTGGTGGCGATGATTATTATTTTGTTGCGGGTGATTTTAATCTATCCAATATTCAATGGATTTCTTTTGACTCCCCGGTTTATATCCATAAAGGGTCAGCCGAGTTACAGGAATCAGCCAGGAACTTGATCGAATTACTCATAAGAAATAACTTTCGTCAATACAATTTGAATAAGAACTCTAAAAATAATATTCTCGACCTTGTTTTTAGTAATTTTGCATCGGAAGTAAGTCGCTCTAATTCTCCTTTAGTAAAGGAAGATGTTTTCCACCCCTCGTTAGAAATTTTCATTAATGATATTTTTACTGTCCCTCTTAAGGAAAACAGTTTACCAATTAGAAGGTTTCGGAAAGGAAACTACGATCTGATTAATGAAAAGTTTTTACAAATTAACTGGATTCAACAATTCCTCGGCTTATCGTTGGAAGATACCGTCTCCAGGTTTTATGATTTAATTAATGATTTGATCGTAACACACATTCCTCTCGACACACGTAGTCGCAAACGTTCATATCCTACTTGGTTTAGTGATTCTTTGTTAAAATTAATTAAAGAAAAAAAGAAAGTTCATGCCAAATGGAAAAAGTTTGGTAACCTTCTCGATTACGATGAGTTTGCTCTGTTGCGTCATCGACAAAAAATACTTCAGGAAGATTGTTTTCAAAAATATGTTGTATCTTTACAAAATAACATCAAATCCAACCCCAAGCAACTCTGGTCATATATAAAAGAACGTCGAGGTGGCTCTGCTTACCCTAAATCCTTCGAGTATAAAGATCAGAAATATAACAGTGGTCAGTCTATTTGTCAAGGACTCAATGATTTCTTCAGTTCGGTCTTCAGCAAACCTTGCACTTCATATTCTGTAGAAAATCTTGCACCACCATATTGTGATGACGGTAGTTTAATAGATAAAATTGAAACTACTGAAAGGGAGGTACACAAGTTCTTGTCTACACTCGACGTAAATGGAGGTGCTGGAAGTGACGGAGTACCTCCATATTTTATTGTAAAATGTGCAAAATCATTATGTATCCCTCTCAATAAAATAATTAATTTATCTCTCAAGCAAGGATATTTTCCCCTGAAATGGAAAGAAGCTCATATCTTACAAATACACAAAAAAAGTTCAAAAAATAAAATTTCTAATTATGGAGGTATTTCCATACTCAATACTTTCAGCAAAGTGTGCGAAAAAATAGTTTATTCTCGGATTTATCCAATCATAGTAAAAGGAATACCTCCCCAACAACATGGGTTTCTGAAAGGCAAATCTACTATCTCCAATTTGATAGACTTTATAGATTATGTTTTTCATTGGATGGACAAACTTGAGCAGGTTGATGTAATTTATACAGACTTCGAAAAAGCTTTCGACCGAGTGGATCATATCATTCTTATGAGAAAACTTTTAAACTTGGGTGTAAAAGGAGACGTTCACAGATGGATCTTATCTTATCTCAGCAATAGAAGCCAAGCTGTTGTTCTTGGTGGTTTTCGATCTGAGTTTGCTGATATTTCCTCCGGAGTACCCCAGGGTTCACATTTGGGACCATTGTTTTACAATGCGTATCTCTATGATATTTATGTTGTATTTATGAACGCAAGATTTTTGATGTACGCAGATGATAAAAAAATATACTTCAAAGTTAAGAATCCCCTTGACTGTCTTAAACTTCAAGATGATCTAAACCGTTTGACAGAATACTATTTGAAAAATCGTATTAACGTCAATGTATCAAAGTGTTTGCTTATTTCTTTTTCGCGAGGTCGACATCCAATCCCATATCATTATATATTATCAAACCAACCTGTTCAGAGAGTTGATACCGTACGCGATCTGGGTGTTATTCTTGATAGCAAACTTACATTTGAGAATCACTTCGATGACATACTGACCCGTGCACATAGAAACCTTGGTTTTGTACTTCGTACATGTCAGGTATTTAATGATATCGCGTGTATTGAAATGGTCTACTTTGCTCATGTTCGCAGTTTGCTCGAGTATGCCTCTTCTGTTTGGTCTCCACAATATGTCACACATAAAGAAAAGTTTGAGAAAATTCAATGGACATTTCTTAGACATCTTAACTGGAGATGCAGGTATACCGATCTCAATTATATGTCTTCCTGCAAAAAACACCACTTGCTTACTTTAGAAGATCGCCGTCTACTGTTGGACATGGGGGTGCTTCATGACATACTCAGTGGACGCCTTGATAGTCCGGCTCTTTTGTCAGAGTTATCATTAAATGTCCCCGGTTACCGCACCCGTCACACGTCGAGCTCTCTATTTCATGTGCCAGCAGTTCGTACGAACTATGCCCAGAACTCTCCACTTATACGTTTTGCTAGTGAATATAATTTGAACTTTCCCCTTATTGATCCATTTGATTGTAAAAAAATAACATTTAAAATGCGCGTCTTAAAACATTCTTTTTTGTCTTATACTTAGTTTCAATAATTAAGTTTTATTTTATTTTATTAAATTTTATCTCTATTTCTTAATATTTTATATATATTTATATTTTCGATACCTGACACCCTCTTTCCAATATAACACCCACACACCCACCCTCTCACTCACTTACACTCACACAAACACACTAGTATGTATTGTACGTGTATTTAATGTATTTCTGTGGATATCTGTCATTGGTTTTATTCTCTGTATATGTTATTTGTTATATTTGTATTACATGTATTACTGTTGATATCCCCAATAAATAAAATAAATAAAATAAAATAAAAAAATAAAATATTGTTTTGAGCATTCCTTAGGATTTGCATCCGTCTGCCTCTGAGGTACAAATATTATAACTGTACTGTTTTGTAAATGACTGCAAATTTTAACAAATAAAAAAATGGTTTGCAAATGTAAGTGTTAATTAAGGTAAAAAATAATTTGGGATACTTGTAGCTGATAAATTGTTTATAAAAAATTACCATCTGTCTTTAAAAAGTGAGCATGGAATGATTAGGCACCTTTTTGTACTATCATCGTAGTAGTACCCTTCTGGACAAGCTTCTGGAGTACTTAAAGCACCAGCAAAATTGCAATTCAAAAAACCCATGCAATTGTGGCTGTTATAGAACTTTCCTAGTCCTAAGCATTTTCCATCGACGCCTGTTGCTGTCGGTGGAGTCTTGTCCTTGCAAGTTTTTGAAGCGGCGTCATACATCTCATTGTAAGGGCATGCCAAAAGCTGCGGAAAGTGATTGTTTCCGTTCCTCAGACAAATATAGTAAAGACTCGGATTGGAGGGAACCGCTCCAGTGACCCCTGCTGCAGTGCAGGCTGGTGAGAAGACGGGACAAGAAACTCCGACCATTTTCTTCCGGCACAAGGTCGTGTAAGAATCGTAGTAAAAACGAGCGTCACATTTGAGGGATATCGGTTTTTTAATGACAGCTCCGCTACTATCCGGGACACACATATGATACTTCTGGCAGTTAAATGGGTCTGGAAAGGTTCCCACTTGACGACAGGAGAATTCGTATCCAGAAATCACGGAGTCGCAAGATGGGTTATTTTCGCTGGTGCATTTCCCAGTAGCCTCGAGGCAGGTTTCTTCTTCGGAACAATCATCCATCTCTTCCTTTAGCCAGGTTCCTCCGGGCATCTGAATGCAGAATGAAACCTTTTTGCAATCTTCGCACATCAGTCCGGGCTTGCTGCAGGCTTTACCTTCGCTATTTTCAAGCAATCCTAAGGATTTGTTTATTTTATAAGTACGATCGTAGTTAGATTCATTCTTGGTCAAAGACGACACCTGAAAAGACATGAAAAAAACAAGTGAATACCGTGTTTTTACAAAAAGTGTTCTATATCGAACGTCCATCCAATTGTTCCAAGAATCAAAACTTTTAAATGTAAGACAAATGTATTTAAATATTGTCTCCAATGTCTAAAATTTGTTGTGAATCGTCAGCACTTGTTCCATCAAAAATCAAACCACCATAGTCAAAAAAGAAATCAAGTGCTCGAGATTCCATTTTGCCGATCAACACGAAGACAGAGACATGCAAATGTCTTTGCCTCTAAACTGGATAACATCAACTTTTAAAACATATCAGAAAATGAAAATTTATTTATTTTTTAACTAGAATCTTTAAAATTTATTCATAAATTACTTTTTGATATCATTGTAGACAAAGTAGACATAATACAAGAATATTATAACAATGCCACTTACAATATTCCAAAACGATACAAAGACAATCGAGACTAATAAATCAGGGACTGAAATAATATAATAAACTACCAGAGAAAACTAAACAAAAATTTCAGACAAACTTTTCAATGAATGTAGAAAATATTATTATCAACCACAGGATATGAATAAAAAATCATATATTATTTTTGTAAAATGAATGTAATAATCCGTTAGGGTTAATAAATATTATTTTAATTTTATAAAAATTAAAAAAACATCTTTTCTTCTAATAATTCATTAATGAATTGAGTGAGAAGTATAAATTTCAATGTTTTCTATTCCAGATAAACTTTTTATTCGCTTTTTTTTTAATAAAAATTAATTAATTTAATTTGATATTTTTTAGCTCTGCATATTTTTTTATTTCTTCTATTTCTTATTTCTCACATACTTGTATTTTTTCTCTTCTCGTCTTTTTAAAAATATTTATATATACATCTACAGTATTCTAGATTTTGTCTACCCACGCACAGGTCATGCCTTTGTAGGATTTTTTGTTTTCAAAATAAAGTTTTAGATGTAAACAAAAAAAATACCAAATGTAAACAAAAACATTGTAAATAAAAATGCTAAAAAACCCTTCAAGTGGATCAGAAAGTTTGTAGATGATTGACAAAAGTCCGCATTTTCCTGGAAAGTTTTCTGTGGTTTTCTCGTCATTCTCGTACCAATTATGCGGAGTAGTTTCTAGAATAGGCCACAGTCGAATCATTGCCTACCCGATTCTCACATATATTGATTAGAAAAAACAAAAACTAGGAAAAATTGTAATTTTTATTTATTGAATTGGCGTTTATTTTGTAGAACTCAATATTATACTAATTTTTAGGAGACTTAAATCAACGTTTGATTTAAATATCAAGATAATATACGGGTTGTTATTTAAACCCCGTCATATCCAAAACCAAGAAGATCAGTATGTGCAAGAAGACATATTAGCATATTCAAAAAAAATTTAAAACAAAGTTTTATTTAAAAATAAAACATTTTAAAAAAAAACAAAGACGATGCAATGTCATCATTTTCTATAGAATCCAATACAACTTATGTTGCAAATCTAGCAATATTGCGCACAAAGACGGGATTGTTGCCCTGCAGTTCATTCACATCGTCCCTAACATGAAGAAATTAACTACAAAAGAATATGGTCTATAAAGAGACCACAGGACGCAGCTAACATCAGTCAGCTCGTTCAGTCAGCCCAACAAGATCAGTGCAGTTCACTCAGCTCCAGCATGTAGTTCAAGTGCAATCTCTTCAACCCATCATCGCCGTTACGCTCGTGCCACACAACCTAGTGTCGTATATTTATTCAACACGTAATAAATCAGCATTCAAACCGCAATCGCGTCTTCTCTGTCAATCTCTAACTGGGAACTCCAACCAAACACTCAACTACCTAAATCGTACAAATATAAACACAACAACAACAGTGCCTATGAGCAGGGTTTCTAATAATGCAGATATATTTTTTCAAATACATTGCACCTGGGAACAATAAATGCACGGCACAAAAAGTCGTTTTTACTAGAAAACAGTTAAAGACACTCCCGTCCTAATAGTAAACTAACATTTATTCGCAAAAACAGAAGAAAAAAACAAACAGAAAATTTATAGTTCTCTCACTTGTATCGTATACCTTTAAATGTTTTAGGAAATTACTACGGCATGGAAATTATTATGCCACTATTATATATATATTTTTAATTTTAGTAAACATATATAATTAATCACTATCATTTTTGCTTTAAAGACCACACAAATACTTTTTGTAATGGGGAAATAAAATATATAAAAGTCAAAAACACTAGCTTTTTATTGAAATTGAAAACACTCGCTTCTGAACCCTTATTCTGAACTCCTTCGATTCGTAAATTCATTCGTATCGTATGAGCCGGAACGAGAGCGGAATACGATTTTGATTGCATAAGAGTAAGATGCATACGAGTAACGAGCCAACTTACGAAACGAAATTGCGACAGAATAAGCTTTCTGGTTTTGTTTCACAGACATAACAGATTCTATATGCCCAAATACTGACCAAACATTTGAAACCCATGATTTGTTTTTCAAATGTGCTACATCACCGAATGATCTTATGAAGATATGAAAAAAAACTCACCTCCAAAACAAACAGGCAAAAAAGTATCAGAAGCTTGAGCATCATGAAGACATTCATCGGACTTGTAACTTTAGATGAACTAAAAATAAATTTTAAGTTACGTTGAAATTGCCAACAACAAATGCGTCATTAATAAGTGTTAACAAAATTATCAGTAATGTTAAAATCAAATTGATACTCGTATCTGAATTCTCAATACTGATATAAAATTACTGATTATTGTAATTACAGATTCTTAACAAGGAAATCATTAAAATAATTACTATTTGTTTTTTCTTTTATGTTGAATCATAAAACTAAAACAAATACGCTTACTGGTTTTAAACCTTGACTATTCGTTTGTCAAATATAAACTCCGCAAGTAAATAAATAGACACATTTTAATAATAAGAGATGAAGATCGTAATTTAAATTTGGGGTACAAAATGAGCGGTCATATGCTGAATATTATATGCTTTACGATGCTCAAATCAGGAGACGATCTTCAAAGAATAGTGCATCAGTTCTCAGCTCTTCAAAAGATACGAATAATCGATCTCAATTAATAAAAATGCATGAGTACGCTGATGGCGATGGCCAAAAAGCAGGCTGAATGCAGCGTGGTAATCGACGGCATACTAATCAAACAAGTTTTAAAATTGAAATATTTAGGTTCAAAATAGGGAGCAATAATAAACTCTACAGTAAAGTGTTGGAAAAAAAAGTATATGAACATCAAAAGCAAGCTGATGATAAACAAATCCAGTGTTTGTGTTGCAATGACTTCAAGTATAGAACCTAAAGCCGATACCGTGCTCGTGTGTATACAAGTTTAAAGTGCCGTAAAATCAGTTGCTGTTTAGCGCGCAGGGAGGAAGGTTGCTTGCACGCATCGTTATTTATTCTACTTTTTTTGTAGTACAAAAATTTGGAAAAACACAAAATATTGTTGATAAATCACCTGGTCCATGAAAAAGTATAGACATTGGAAAAATAATGTTTTCAGGCGTTGCCTAGTATGTATGTAGGTTAAATAATTCAATTAGATGAATCTCAAATAAAGGTTTCAGCTCTTTAACTTCACAAACATTAAATAAAAAAAGAATTGAAGGGATGTAGATGTTCAAATATGGGCAGCATGGTGAATATTACACAGTGTGTAAAGTGGCCACTGAAACCAGCCAATGACAAATCAAAAGCCCTTTAGATGCCTAGATTCTATATTAACTTAAAAACTATAACTTTAAAATTTTCTTCATCTCTGTTGTAATATTTTCATATTATTTAGAATTTTGAAAAGAAAAATTAAACCACATGTAAGACGCCTTTTTTGTAAAGATTCTAAATTAAATTCAATCAAAGGTTTGCCGTTATCATTTTCAATATTACCAATACGATATAGATGGTACAGATGTTCCATTCATGACTTCAGTCAAAAACCTAGGTATTATCATTCATAAGCATTTAGGGTAGCACGATCAGGTTAACGAAGTTAGTCGTAAACTTCTAAGCAATTTGCACTCACTTAAAATATTACAGAATTTCTTGCCAATTAATCTTAAGCAAACATTAGTCCACAGCTAACTTCTTCCACTTTTTTTTTATTTATTCAACTTTTTGTACATAATGTTATTTGTACATTGGCGGGCTTATTGCCAAATGACAATTTCTTCCAACCAACCAATAAAATAATGGTATAATATTATTATAATTCAAGTTACAGAACATATTTAATGGAAAATAAAGATTAAAAAGCTAAAGATATATAAAAATGAAAATACACGTATTTGTTTTTTAATTACCTTAAATCAAGACTATTAATCAATGGGAAAAAGGAAAAAAGAGGAAAAAGGAATGACTATGCGGATGTATGTTATTCAGATGCTAACTCTGAATTACTTAATAAGTTAGAACGATTGCAGAATGTTTGTATACGATATATCTTTGATCTTCGCAAATTCAACCACATATAAACAAATATCGCATGCAACTATCTATACTGGCTCAGTATCAGGCATAGAAGAAACGTTCACATTCTATCACTTCTTCACAATATTTTAAATAATCCCACTTCGCCTGTTTATCTGAGAGAGCTGTTCCAACCTCTATCACAATACGGACTATCTCTTCGTTTTAGTGACGAGAGAACTCTTTTAATTCCCTTACATCGCTCTAATTTTCTTTCTTCTTTCACAGTAGTAGCTGCTTTATTGTGAAATAATCTACCCGCTTATGTTAGAGACGCCCCTTCTTTTTTTACATTTAAGTCAGATTAAAATGTCACTTTCTAAATATTTAAGTTGTTCCGTTATCCTTCTTCTTTCTTTCCTATCTTCTCTCCTTTATTCATAGTATAGTGTTAATTGTTTTGTGTATTTTTAATTTTCATATAAAATTGTAAAATTCAATATGTCCATGTACTTGTAATTTTCTCAAACTGGACGGTTTGGGTAGGTAGGAAGAAATTGCCCTAAAGCAATATGGCCGCCCTTATGTGTATATAAACTGCAGAGGCGAATCGTGTATAGAAGCGATTATGCGCAGCTTACCATTATATTTGGCTGACCATAATAATGTAATACTATTATAACTTTCTTTACAGAAAAACAAATAAAGCATAACTGTTTATTTTAAATCATTTCCACCGTTTGTATTTTTATCCCAATATAAATATTAATATTGATAAAGCGCGTCCAGCGCCTGCGGTGAGCCAAGAAACGAAGAAACTAGCCGATTATTCCAGCTTATTTTTTCATACAAATAAGTAAACTTTATTTTGAATTTCTTAACCCCAGTGCGGGTTTTTTCTCCTAGATTAAACTTACAGATCACACAAATTATTTGAAGATTCTTGATTTGGAAAACAGTATTTCAAACAATATTTCTTAAAGCCTATTTTTCTTTGAGATGGTACTTTTGACATAAGACCATAATTACTTTTATGCGTCATATTGCAAGACATATGGTGCTCGACGCGGCCGTTTTTAGCACTATTAATTTTTAGAGCAATTCGGCCAGTTGACATTTCAATTGAATACCTAATATCGCCTGAATTCAAGGTGCTATTTTTCAATGAGTTATGTCTAAAAGTAATGGATAATTTATCTTTATAGTATAATATTCAAAGGTGTAAAAAATTTAAAAATCTTCCTAATGAACTAAAAACTATTAATAATAATATATCAATAAATAAATTTAAAGTTGATCTTAAGAAATTTTTTGTACTCGTGTAAAAAGAACATTAAATTTTAATTAGTATGAACGTATCAATGTTTTATGTTTTTTCTTTATACATCGTATGCTTGTATTTAAAATTAGAGAAACTCTTATAAATAAACAACTAAAACAGCGTAAATCACTTTCCAAGTCTCATTTTTTGGAGAGTTACAGTGATAACATTTACTAAAAGTAGATATGTTTAAAATTTTACAAAAACATGTACTTTTTATGAAATTTGTGAATAAAAATATATATATATATATATATATATATATATCACGAAGTTACGTCGTTTGAGTTGATTTCCTGGATGAGAGTTGTTGTATCACACAGAACCACAGAAAAAATATGAATTTGTAGTAAATATTACTTACATGATATCATTTACCTACTACGTGGGTAAAAACATGTGATATTTTTTTATAGCTTACCTGTTAATAAAATCACCATTTGCTACTGATAAACTGTATATAAAGTGTTTGAATTTAAATTAAAATAAATAAGTATTCCAGCTGAAGAGAAATTTAAACGTACGTATACAAATCAATTCTCAAAATTAAAAAAAACATTTAAATTAGAGAAAAAAATTGCTGAAGAAAGTGGATAACGCATGGTTGGAGTCCAAATTAAAAGGCCGGATTTCACATAACATATACATCTAGGCCCTTGCCTAAACAAAAAGAACATTATTTAGTGGGGTACATCACCATCATCATCAAACCCTTATCCACACCAGATAGTGCATAAGGCACTGTATGGGTTCATTAAATGCAGCGATCTCGTTCATCGATCACATGAAAGATAAGTGATCAGTCTAGCGCTTCAAGTGCCAGTCTAGGGACAATGAAATATTGTAGTATGTAATTTCATTTTTAACTAATTTTTCACGTCCAGTAAGCCAGGAACTGCATCCAGGAACTCAAGCACGATGGGCGAATGAGCCAACCACTACACTACGAGGTGGAATC
The DNA here is from genome assembly GCF_059751315.1 of Micrasema longulum. Lineage (NCBI taxonomy): Eukaryota > Metazoa > Arthropoda > Insecta > Trichoptera > Brachycentridae > Micrasema > Micrasema longulum. The sequence continues at coordinate 309,171 of NW_028278053.1, read as the reverse complement.
ATCTTGACTCGATTAAACTTTTCACGAGTTTCACCTGAGAGCAGCTATCGAGTCAAAAATACTTGTTCAGTGTTCTGATTATATTTATCAAACATCACTGTATTCTTTGTCCACGAGGACACGGTCAGTGTGGATATGGGTATCTTGAGTTGAGTTCATACAAGTTTTACCTAAATCCATTGGATCAAATTTAAAAAAATATTTTATCTTTATTTTAAATTACGCAAAAAAAATGGTCGGGTAGCAAAAAAGTTTTGAAAAGTTTACAGTTTTATTAAATTTTTTTGATATCATAGACTTGATTGAAATTCATGTTACTGTTTACTATATTAACATGTCACATGTTTATTAAAAAAAATAATATGTTTCTTATCAAATTTGTGATGCTTGTGTCAACTAATTACTCGTCCCAACTCAACAGAGACCTTTTTGTTCTATTTTTTTCATTTACGTCCCGAGAGACTTAATCGAATTAGCCCAGCAGTAGCATTGCAAGGTTCAAGTGTCGTATTTGAAAACAAAAAAATGAAAATGTTACTTTCTGAGTCCAAGCCAAAGGAAAACACAAACATAAAGTTTTACTGTCCATGTAATAAAGAAGCGGGAAATAACGCTAAGTCAACCGAGGGCACATTTGCGAAACAATGAGTTCTCGGCCAGAAAAAAATCTGTCATAACTTCATATTAATCACCACCTGTCTTTAAAAAGAGAACAGGTCATATATTCGCACGATTCCTCTTTAAAGTTGTAGTACATGCCCTCTCCACACAAATAAGTAGATGGAAGATCACCGGAAGCCCCGCAATGTGTGTACTCCTTGCAATCAGCTCTAGAGAATAATCCGGGTGCCAAACATTTGCCGTCAGAAGTCAACGCTAGAGGAATTGGGGTAAAATCTTTGCAAGATTCCGTGGCGGAGTCGTAAAACTCGTTGTCTGGACAAACGAAGATATGTGGAGAGTGTGTTATTACGTCTTTTAAACAAATGTAATAAAGGCTTGGGTTCGATGGAACCGCTCCAGTGGCTCCCGATTTCGTGCAGTTTGTCGAAAGGACCGGACAAGATCCGCCGACTATTTTTTTACGGCACAAAGTAGTCAAAGAATCGTAGTAAAATCCGTTGTCACGTTTGAGGGATTTCGGAATCTTGTTGACCATCCCGTTGCTGTCGGGCACACACATATGATACTTCTGACAGTTGGAAGGGTCTGGAAACGTTCCGATTTGATGACAAGAGAACTTGAATGCTGGGGTTTCAGTATCGCACGACGGATTTTTGTCTGCAGTGCATTTTCCTGTAGCCTCGAGGCAGGTCTCTCTTTCGGGGCAATCGTCCAGGTCTTCCTTCAACCAAGTTCCCCCGGGCATCTGAACGCAGAATGAAACCTTTTTGCAATCTTCACACATTGGTCCAGGTTTGATACAGCTCTTTCCTTCGCTTGTAACGAGTGCTCCTAGAGACTTGTTAGTTGTGTATGTGAGGCCATCTGTGTTTTCTGGTTTAGGGTGCTCATTCTTGATTGATGCATAAACCTTTAAAAAAACAATATATTTTAGCTCTACACATACGCAAGTTTTTTTTTTATCTTTGTTTTCATCAATAATATCTAGGAGTACTAATGGATGAACATCTCTGCTGGCGAGCTCATACTAATGAATTAAGCCGCAAAATATTTTTCAGTCTACACTCACTTAGAAGGTTGCAAAAATTCTTACCCATTAGTACTAAATGCACTCTTGTACAAGCATTACTACTACCCATTCTAGATTACGCTGATGTTTCCATGACTGATTTAAGCTGTGAGCAACTCGATAAACTTGAACGACTTCAGAATACATGCATAAGGTACATTTTTGGTCTTAGGAAATATGACCACATTTCTGACTATCGTAGGCAACTGAAATGGCTCAAAATTAGACAGCGGAGAGACTATCACTCCCTCTCACTTCTGTTCAATGTACTTCATAGTCCTAACGCTCCTATATACCTGTGTGAAAAATTTCAACGCTTATCAGTTCATGGTTTACCTCTTCGTTCTCATTCTCAAGGCACTCTCTTAATACCCATACACAATTCCTCTTTCTTCTCTAACTCATATAGTGTCCATGCGGCTCGACTGTGGAATCATCTCCTATCCACCATCAAAGATGTTACTACATTATCTCTGTTTAAATCACGTCTGAAGAAATATCTCCTTTCTCTTCCTTAATCTCTCCTCCTTTCCTTTTTCCTCTTTCCTCTTTCCTCTTTTTTCCTTTTTCCCATTGAGTAATAGTTTCGATTTAAGGTAATTTATAAACAAATACGTTTATTTCTATTTTTATATATCTTTAAATTTTTAATCTTTTTTTTCTATTGAATATGTTCTGTAACTTGAATTATAAAAATAAAACTTTTATTTTATTGGTTGGTTGGAAGAAATTGCCATTTGGCAATAAGCCCGCCAATGTACAAATAATCATTATGTACAAAAAGTTAAATAAATAAATAAATAAATAAATAATTTGAATCGGGTCATGGTCACGAAGTAGTATTGTGGACCCACGGACCAAAGTTCCCAGATTCAAATCCCACTCTACTACAACTCGATTTCCATTTTTCCGGCACAAGCTATTTACGACTTTTAGGAAATGATCTGAAAATTTAAATATTTGAGTAAATAATATAAACTCTAGTATTTTCTTATTTTTTTATGGATATTTTCAATTTAATATATCTGTGCTGTTTGTAAAATGAATGTGGATGTAAAAGACCTGGCCCGTCATTTTACGCCCCCAAAAACTTCTGTAGGGGTATCAACAAATTCCAGAAGATTTTTATTGACAGAACCAGAAGTATCATGGCTTTTATTATACATACTTACATTATCCAGTTTAAAGTGAAACTAAATCTCACAGTAGTGTATTTAGAGGAATTTAAATTTGTTTGTAGAAATGCATTTGCTATTTTAATATGTGGTAAAATAGACAGACTTAGTGAAATACAATTTATTGTTATCACAACTTTTTCCAACACATGCGTCAAATTGTTGCTAAAACTATAAAACAATTTCTGCATTTTACTAACTACTACCAACTTCAAGTGCGTCTAAGTGATGTAGACTCTGTGCCATTTTCAACGAGTCGCAAATAACGCAGTATAAGGAAATGGGAATCAAGTTGGGGTAGAGTGGGATATGAATCTTGGACCACCGATCCGTTATTTCGCAAACTAACCACGGAACCAAACCCGATTTGACTAGTGAATGATGACGTATTTTGAAATAAAGAATTATATAAAAATTAACTGAAAAATAATGACTAGAAATACCTACTACCGGAAGACGAAAATAACTGTTGATATATGGATGGTGTCGTGCAAAAATGTGTCTACACACAAAATCGAAAAAAATGCGTTTGTGTCAGAATCATCCAAAAGTGATATTTTCACATTTAAAATGATATTTTAAAGACCTCAAACTTTCGGATTTTATGTTATAACTCGATATGTTAACTAAAAACCAAGCAACCCGACTAAAAACAATGTAACACTGATTTTTGCGAATAGCGATCAATATGTGGCTAAAAATAACAATATTGCCGAAATGTGTTAACCCCGCAATAGTCGCTTTGTTTGCCAAAATTGCCGACGAGTTTGCTTTGTTACAAACGGCGGCTCACTTTCTGTAAATTCGGGATTCATTTAAAAAGTAAATCCTAAGGTATCAACAATATTTTGAGTTTGTCCAAATTTTTGTAGACAAGGACTGGATTCAACTCCCTGGGGAGCTGTTTATATTAACATATTACAACAGAGATGAAGAACATTTAAGAAAAGGTAATATAGAAGTCTAGGCATCTACAGGGCTTATGACCGGTCAATGGCTGGTTTAAGTGGCCACTTTACACACTGTGTAACATTCACCATTCTGCCTATATTTGAACATCTATATTCCTTCAATTCTTTCATCTGTTGATTTTTGTGAAGTTAAATAGCTGAAACCTTTATTTATGCAGGTGAGATTCATCTAATTGAATTATTTCACCTACATACAAGGCAACGCCTGAAAATGATATTTTTTCAATTTGTATACATCTTCATGGACCAGGTAATTTATCAACAATATTTTGAGTTTGTCCAAATTTTTGTAGACAAGGACTGGATTCAACTCCCTGGGGAGCTGTTTATAATAACATATTACAACAGAGATGAATAACATTTAAGAAAAGGTAATATAGAAGTCTAGGCATCTACAAGGCTTATGACCTGTCAATGGCTGGTTTAAGTGGCCACTTTACACACTGTGTAACATTCACCATTCTGCCTATATTTAAACATCTATATTCCTTCAATTCTTTCATCTGTTGATTTTTGTGAAGTTAAAGAGCTGAAACCTTTATTTATGCAGGTGAGATTCATCTCATTGAATTATTTCACCTTGTCGTCTGCTTAAGAACATACAGCATTTATTTCTTTTTTTTTTTTTACCCAAAGTTTTCCATCACAATAAAATATTTAAAAATTGAAGACGTTTTTTTTTAGTATTAACATTATTTAAAACTTTTTTAGTTTATTGTTGTAACGAAGGTTTATTATTTAAGGTATTTTGTAGAAACGCGTTATCCGACTTTATTTTTATTTGTTTTTTTAATTTTTCCGTAAGCCGTAATAGTTTTCAATCTTAAAACTGACAGTGGAAAACGAAACATATAAATTAATTTTACTCCTTTCCGAGCCGGTGTAGTCTGACGATTGGAGAATTTACATTATAATTTTGTCTACCAGACGCCACAACAAAGGAAGACTGTAATTTTGTAAATTATGTGTTTCTTTTGTAAAAAAAATGTTTAATAAATATTAAATGAAGAATTATAAAAAATACTTTTTAAAATAATTAGATTGAGTTTCTCCTTTGACTTAGGGGAACTGCACTTAAATGAAAGTAAGTAAAATTCGTTCTTCGCACTTATTGATAATAAGTAAAATTGAACATGTTAAATACTTAGGACTAATAATAGACAGACAATAGACATGGAAAATTGATATCAACAATTTAATTAGCAAAGTGGTGACATTATCGAATCTTTTTTTTTAGATCAAAAACTTTGTTCCAAAAACGGGAAAAATTCTAATGTATGAAGCCAATGTAAAAACTAAAATATTTTACATGCAAAAACTATGGGGAACAGAAAATCAAAATGACATGAACGGACTACAAAGAAAACAAAATAAAATATTTAACATTCCCCATTCCGCTTATTAGCGAATATCCACACAGGTAACATTTTTGATTTTTGTATATATGTTACGAATTGAGAAACCATGGAATGTTGTAGTACCTACTTAAAGTGGCCACTTAACCCAGCCAATGACAGGTCATAAGCCCTGTAAACGCTCGAATATCCATAATCCTGAATATGAAAAAAAATCTACCTCATCTCTGTAGGGATATAAATAAAAATATATACCTACTCCCCCTTGGGAGAAAATCCAGATTTGTGTGTGTACAAGTACACGTACCAAAAATAATGTTAAAATATTTCAGTTAGTAGACCTCCCCTATCTAACAAAAAAACTATTTTATCAAACTAAGCAATTCAATATAACGGAACTCTTTCAACTAGAATCATTCAAATTTATCCATAAATAAGCCACTGATGTAATTGTAGACGAAGAACTAAAACTTTAAAAAAAATTGTAGTGAACATGGACACAATACGAGAATATTAGAAAAATATTATAAACAACCTTCTAAAACGAGACTAATGAACAAGGGACTGAAATTACACAATAAACTAACAGACAAAACTAAACTAAAGACTCTTTTCGAAAGATGTAAAAAAAAATATTATCAACAACAGAGTAAAAAAAAAATATTTATATTTTTTGTAAAATGAATGTAATCCGGTAAGGGTTGATAAATATTTTTTTTTTTTAAAAAAACGAAATGTCTTTACTTCGGCAATGTGAACGACAAAAGCAAATTCCTTCAAAATACTTGTATAAGTATGCAAAACGTTTTTATTATTATCACATAACTATCAATTCTGATTCTAAACGTCTCACATTATTGAAAAAATTCCGGGGAATTTTTTGTCGTCGTTTCATTAAAGCTATTTTTTATTCTTTAACATTCTTCAACTTTCTTATTCTAGTTTTAAGAATCACTCGCAAACGAGTGGAGGCATATATAAAAATAAAAAATAAAGTAAAATTAGTTTTTTCCTTTAAACAACTTTTAATAGTAAAATATTTATAATTTAATTTGTTTTAAGAGAAAAAATAGTTTATATAAAGCCTTTATGCTTTATGCAGAGGAAGGGGTCGATGCTATTCAAGCTCCTGACGTAACTGCAACCTGTAAAGACCTATTGTGTCAGATCCCAGCCAAAAAAAAATATGCTCGGTAAGATATCACTATAAATGTATTGTTTGAAAGTATTTTCATGTTTTCTTCTGTAATATTCTTGTTAAATTACCCAATAACTAAGATTTATTTTATAAATAAAAGACAAGTAATACTTTAATCCACAAATTTGGAAAATCCAGTGACCGGTTTCATCGCTTTCGCGAGATCTTCGAGACTGGTATCTTTATTAACGATCACTGTATTTATACAGAACAGAGGTAAAGATAGATAATTCAAAATTATATGAAACCGATCACTAGATTTTACAAATTTGTGGATTAAAGTATCACTCGTCTTTTATTTGTATATTAAATTACAATGAACTTTCATCAAGAATTTTCACTAAGAAACTTAAATGTTTTACTAAGACTTAGTTTGAATTTTTTTAATTACACACTCGTGGATATTATGTAAAATTTTAAAAATAAATTCAAAAATTACCCCTAATAAGGACACACACATAAGTAATAAAACTTTCTGCATTTTATTAAAAAAGTCTATTAAGTTCAATCTATTAAGATTGAACAACTTATGTATCACTTGGTAAATCAACTTCAAATCAATATTTGAGTTGTGTAAAATAATTTAAAGGAGTTATCTCTACAAAAGTAACAGATAAACAAAAATAACATGTAAATAAAACGCTAAGTTCCAAAATGCTCAAAAGATGGTTTTAAAATATTATCATTATTTTTTAAATATTAAAACGTACATACTATCAATTCTCAAAATAACGTAACCTATAATTGAACGTAGTTATACAGAAAGCAGCCAGCCATAGAAAAGTGAACTGAGATAATAGCCATTTTGTGAAAAGAGTGAATTATAAAATCTACACAATAGTTTGAATGTTTTTCACTTTAACAAACGATAAACAATGAATACATAATTTTTTTTTTATATTTCACAAACAAGAATCTTATTGTGTATTTGATCAGTTTAAAAGATTTTTAAAGTACCATAAGATTTTTCTAGTTTTGTGGGTGATTTCTGCAAATTGAGAAATGCCGTTATTGTGATCAACACCTTTTCCGGAGGTGATTAATACAGTTTTTTATATGAAAGCGGTCTGGCTGTTTTAAGCAAAACATAGAATCAAGCTTACTGCAACCGATAACATCAATATATCATTTTTCCGAAATTGTGGACTGGCTGCTTTCTGCATTACTACGTTCAATTATGGAATCTAAAATTTATTAATGTTTTTTTACATTTAGATATAATATATAGAGATAACATTCCATACTAATCTGAGCTAAAAATTTGTCTCTAAAGAACAAGGATTGACCAGCGGAGAGAGCAAGTATCGTCACGTCGACTTTGACTGGCAAAACAATTAGTACAGTAAAAAACACGGACGTTTTACATCGGCTACTGTAAGTTCTATTCAGTATGTTGCTCCCTTCCGCATACGCGTCACCTTTGTCGTTTCACTACGCGCCTTACTAACTGAGCAGGACGGAGATAAAAGATAGCTCAAGAATTGGTAATGTATTAAAATAACATTTTTTAACATTAAAATAGCTATTAAACAAGCATTGATTTAGATAAGAACATTACTTACCGCTGAAAGGTTATACCATCGCTTCTTGAGATCGATTTGTGCAGTATCTTAGCGTCTATATATGTAGATATTTTAGTAATTTTGAAGAGAAAAGTATCTGGCAAACGCTCGCAACAGACTAAAGTCCGTTCTTTCAAACACAGACCAATTGGCCGCAGGTTGAGGGAATATATTTCGAAAGCTAATGTTTACTCAATTTATAAACCACATTAGTATTTTACTATTTTTTTTATATGTGCGAATCTTGTAGACCAGTACCTAATAGTAGAGTTTTTTTCCAGATATGTAGGTTTTTAAATCACAAATTATTTGAGCATTTCCAAAAAGTCAATAGATGGAAGAGTTGAGGAAATGTAAATGTTTAAACGTAGGCGGAATAATGAATGTGACACGATGTTTAAAGTGGCACAATAACTGGTCATCAGCCCTGTCAATGCTTTCTTCTTCTTTTCGTGCCACTCCTTTCGGAGGTCAGCGACCATTACTGGCAACTTCTCTCGATTCTGGGCCAGTCTGATGGGCATTGGTGCATCTGGTATTCAAAACCATGAGCCATGATGCCATGATGCCATGATGCCCTTCTATCAATCTCATTTATGTAAAAAGCAAACGACAATTTATCATCGAACAGTATACAATTTGTAACATAAGCCTTTCAAAAACATTTTTTATCACACTAAATCCAGAAATAAATCGGACGTTACGACCTATGGCAATACGAGTGAACATAGAAGCGTCTGTCTGTCAAAATATGTTATTGCTTACTTGGTCAACAAGTGACATGGTTTTAGGTAGAGTCAATCATTCACAACATTTACACATTGGTTTTATTTTATTTATTTATTCATATTTTACAAACTATAAACAAAAATAAACATAATGTGACCTCACTGATACCCGTGCCGAGGACACTTAACGATACACTTTTTTGAGATGTTTTTATATTTGAGAATAAACAAAGACGACTAACTTAACAGAGATAATTAACAAAATAAATTCTAACTGTTTTAAAAACAAGGTATATATGTACATTTATGTTATTTATATTACAAAAGGTACAACGAAAATAACAAAAACCTAGCATAAGCTATACACTTGAGGAGAAGTAGATTCAATATTGGTTTGGGCGAATGAGACAATCCATTTTACTTCTACCTAGCTCCACTTTCTATTTTTTTTATAGCCTTTTCAAACATTTTCTCGTTTCTAATTGTTTT
>NW_028278048.1:0-82938 GCF_059751315.1 Micrasema longulum | reverse complement strand
ATGCCCTCCTCGTGTAGGGGCTATAGGGCTGTCATCCGGTGGCATGAGAAAACAGTTTTTATCATGTATTTTGGCCACGAAAGCGTTTGGAATACCGCCCAGAATACGGATTTGAATTTACGTTCGAAGTAAAGGCAGCTTTTACTTGCGATAGCATGGACTCAGAATCAGGCCACTGGTGTAGAGGATTTAGGCTCTAAGGCCAAAATAAAAAGAGAAAGGAGCCGAAGAATGTAGTGAATAAAACGGGATTTAAGGGCGTAAAGCTTGCTTGAAAGATGAGAAAATATCCAACTTTACACAATATTTGACATGTGGGTACCAGCGCAGTTGTAAATATGTATAACAGGCTTAGACTGACCAACAACTCTCACCAGTTGCTTGCGATCTCTAATTAAAGCGATGGGACCGCCGTAAGGGGCCCCACTAATTATCATCATGTCCAAGCCATTGACTATAGACCAATTCATGTTGTACAAGTCAAATTTTCTGTAAATAAAAACACAGTCACGTAAAACACATGGTTTACGTAAAATAGGGCGGATATGAAAAATACAACGATGGAGTCCAAATCAAAACAATAATTAAAAATTCATTGAATTGTTACCGATAATATGTATCTTTGTCCAGGGAAACCCAGTCGGCGATGATAATAGCAGACATTTTACGTATTGTTTTGATTTTATTTTATAAGAAACTAGGAATCAGACATGTCAGAAATGACAGATAATTTTTTGTTTGATAAATAATAATGTTGGTGAAAACGAAATCTGCGCGACAGTAGTGACATCTGTGAAATATTAATTAGACTATTTTACGGAGATCTGTAGTTTTCTATAGCTTTCACAGCAGTTCGAAGATTTTTCGTAATAATATTAGATTATTCATGATTTTTAAAAATTGCTTTGATAGTCACATGCTTTTATTTTAATTGTCTGCGAATTAAAAAGTTAATGTATTTCTTAACTCACATCACGTTCACTACGAAGATATCCGAACGGAATGGAAAATACGTAAATATGGATGAATATACGTAAATATGGATGTGCCATAATAGATGCACGCGGCGTTCCATCCTCTCTGTCTATACCTATGGGGAGATGACATGATGGTAGTAATGGGTAGTTGTAGATAAAAGGTTAGTAAATACCAAATAAATCCGAAGGCAGGTAATCAGTCGTTTCCCGCTCTTTTATTAACCTTTAATAACAGTTTAGGTACGTACACCATTTTTTTTTCTCGTTCAAAAAGTTTCTTACTCGAGAGGACAAGAGTCGAGGTTACGCATTGTGTGTAGTCTAAATAATCACCTTTCCACTTCTTTCTTTACACTCAAGAATGTTCGGATGAAACCTTCATTCATCGTTTTATTATAACCCGTGGAAGGGGTAAATAACTTGCGACTCGTGAAACTACTGTTTTAGTGGTTTAAAAATTGATATGAAATTTGACAAAATATTCAGTAATGAAGGTAGATTTCCTACTAGGATAAATCAAAGATGAAAAAGAACTAATTTATTTTATAGGGTAGCTTACCTACACTAAAACCATAGATAAACGTTCCTACCCTGAAGAAAACGTGAAAATGTAATTGAATAAAATAAAACATCGGTTTTGGCTATAAATAAGGCTATTTTCCATATTTTTATAATCTTCATTTACTTTGTAACACTTCATGATAAAATTTTATTGTTCAGTGTGGCGGGAAAGCGAAAGATATTGGAGAAAACCCTTTAGATATATTATTTAATTTATGAATAACCCATGGAGTCTTAAATATATTTGTATGCTTAAATTTATAAAAATAATCATTTATTGATTAAGCTATTCAGACCCATTTTCTGAAACCTAGTTAAATGGTAGTTACCCACACAAATTATGAAATAAACATCATCAACATCATCATTCTCTTTCCACACCTAACGGTGCAAAGTGTACTGCATTCGTTTGATCATTTTTGTAACACGAAAGTAAAATGATCAGTCTTATGCTTAGATACCAGTCCAGGGACTATGAAATATTCAAGCGTGAAAACAACCTTTTAAATAAATATTCGATGTCAACCATTTACGACTAACGCTTAAGGTCAAAAAAGTTCGAAACACAACTATCCCCAAAAAACTTCTTTTGATTGTATTTTGGGATGCTCACCGAGTTTATGTATCTTATTATCTGAAACTAAGGTCAATAGTAAATTATTCTTAGTACACAGACTCTTAAACACCTCCGACGTCGAATTTGTCGTGCTCCAATAATCTTGCGACATCACAACGCTCGTCCACACACCTGACGTGCGACTGACAAGGCTCCGCGAAACCTGAAGTTTGAACCGATTCCACATCCTCCGCACTCCCCCGATCTTGCGCCTTGCGATTTATATTTTTTTCTTACTCAAGAGAGACCTCAAGGTGGGTATTACACCTCAGACGATGAGGTGAAGGCAGCTATCAGGTCCTGGATTAGAGAAAAGTCAGAAAAAAAATTCAGAGACAAAATGAAAAAACTTGTTTAATGTTAGGAGAAATGTATTAGACTTAACGGAGACTATGTTGAAATATAAATATACGATTTTGAAGCATAAGAGTTGAAACATAATTTACTTTTGCCCGATCTTGCTATTTGTTTTTGTTCATGTTTTACAAGCATGCGCGCATTACTTTTTAGCCTACCCTCGTAATAGATTATGTAAATTAGTGCTTCGACACGGGTTGTGCCCAGTGAGGTGTTTATGTGGAAAAGAAAAAAAAATATCGCGTAAAATAAATAAGTAAATTATAAAATGCACTTATTTAATCGAAAAAGTTGCCGACTTCTGAGCAAAGGTGTAAACAGGTAACCGTACCCCGTAATAATGAATTCTCAGCTCTTGGTCGAGTATTCAGTTTCTCGTTGAGTTGCCGCGGACCTCAGTTCTTTCGCCGGCCATCTTGAAAGTTAGTTACGCTCAGACAGCCCCGATACAAGTTTATATCCTTCGCCATAATTCACCTGTGTCCACAGGCTGCGCCACAGCCTGTCCCGTGAACCCGGATTATCCTGTTTTGTGAATTATTGTACGAATATCGAGCGCCCGAGCCAACTGCGACTGTCAGTGACCTTTGGAAAAATTAAAAAGTGCATTTTATGCCGTGGGAGATCATTCAGATTACCGAGATAAAACAATCTTTTTTAAAAGTCATGGCAATGTTAAGTTGAAGTGTGTTGAAGGAATCCAGTTGGATTGTTGTTTGTCGGTGTTATAGTGAAGTTTCGTACAAGAATCTGTAATTTGGGGTAGCAAGGAAAAAGACACCAACGAGCGGTAAGAACAGAACAAATATTGAATTATTTATTTTTTTGTTTATATTATTTTGTTGTTATTATATATAAATAATTCGACTTTATTTTATTTACTTAATGCATTTCAATAATACATAATATATTATACTCCTAGGAGATTTAAAATAAAATCAATTTATGATCGTGGGGAAAAAATTAAAATTGTTCAATATATCTGTGTCTAAAAAGGCCCATGTCAGATTATTTTTTTTTTCTTACCAACGTTTTGTAGAGGGTTGATGTCAATTAAAAAATAGACCTATTTAAAAATGTATAACCACATACATGCGTGATATTATTTTTTTATTGAAAATATTTATTTATTTATTCATATTTTTTGCTTACAAACTTAATAATAAAAATAATGTGACCTCACTGGGGTTTCCCGTCCCGAGAAAATAACAAAAACCTAACATAAGCTATACACTTATGGAGCAGTTGATTCAATATTGGTATGGGCGAATGAGACAATCCATTTTACTTCTACCTAGCTACACTATACATTTTTTTATAGCATTTTTAAACATTTTCTCGTAACTAATTGTTTTAATAGATAGTGGAAGTAGATAATAGATTTTAATTGAATAATACTCAAAATTTCTTCGCCCGAAAATGGTTTTAGTTTGTATTTGTTTAAGTTGTCTATGTGTTGAGGATCTAGTGATTATATTATTTGTATGTGATGTAATGTATAATAATGTTTCAAACACCTCACAAAATAACAGTAAAATTACTCTGCCGTAATGTTGTGATTTACGACATTGGCCCTTTAAGACCCAAGCCACAGACAAATCTTGGGAATAAAAAAGGAAATACAGTAGAACTCCGTTTATCCAGTCACTCGGATTGCCAAATACCACAACAGTTATCAGGAAATAAAAATTAAGATACATTTTTTTTATTGCTTTAATTGTGTACCTAATTAACTTTGCTGGACATGTTTAAATAAGTTTTTAATTGGGTTTTAATACAACGTATTATTAAAAAATCAATACAAACTGGCATTTAATAATTTGAGTTTTACAGCATAAGAGATCAGCTAAATAACACGAAGATAAAATAATAAGTATCTTATATGGTCTGTTCACGTTGTTTTTTTTATTTTAAGTATTATTAAATAAGCAAGCATTACGATGTCAATGGTACTATTATTTTTTCTCAGCGACACCGGATACATTTTCTACAGTGGTTTAAAATATGCATATTTTGAATTACTTAAAAATGAGACGTTTCGCGCAGTGTAAGACAAACGGCACGTATTACTTGTAGGCAACGTTTGTTAGAACAGCATTCCACGGGCATGACGTGTGACGTCAAAGTGACTGCGAGCTGTTTTATATGTGCTCATTTTTAAACCCGAAAATTATAAATGAAAGCTTGTTTTTTATACAATGATAGTCATATCATTCGGAACGCGAAAATCCGCTTAAAATATTAAATAATTTTTTAACGTTGTTCCCGATTTGCGAAAATGCTCTTTTAGGTTAGTTGTTAATATAAGTTGAATCCGTTTTTTTCCATATTTAAAAATCAGCACCGAAAGTAAATCTAAATGTTAATCGTTATACGTCGTTCAAAAGATAATTTTCTGCTCTACAAGGTATTGTGTGTATTTGCTTCTACGTTATATGTATTATTTAATTTGATTACACGCCTTCACAATGAAATGTTATATTGACGAAAGTGAGCATTTTCAATACCTACTTCTGTTAGCGTTCAATCGAGAAAAGAAATGAGAAAACAAATAATAATTTATTATAATATCATTTATATTGAAAGCATTAACATTGTGGTCAAACGTTTTACTAAATGTTAAATAATATTTGTTACCACTTACCGACTTTCCTGTCTACAGGTTTCGAGACATATCCGTCTCTTCGTCAAGACACCACTTAAACCTAATAGTTGTTGCACAAAAATATAAAACTAACATGACAGGCATTTTAATAAGCAACCCTTACATGCCCTGATTAGGCTATAAAAATATGTTATGTTGTTGGAGTTAATTTGTAGTTGAAAAAAGAAGGAGGGGATGAAGGGAGGGGGTTAAAAAAATGAATAAAATATTAGCGTTCTTATAATTTACCCAAATATTTCAAATTTTGGTGGCCATTTTCAACGAGTTGTAAATAACTCACTATTAGAAAATGGAAATCATGTTGGGGTAGAGCGGTATTTGAACCTCGGACCTTTGATCCACGAGCCCGCAACACTGGTCACGGGACCACAACCAGATCTTTTACAACATGTTAAAAAGGCTAAATGATGGTAATTCACAAAGGCAAAATCACAATTTATCGAGGATCGTTTTTTCAAAACATGATATTCGCCCCATATGGCTATTTGTTTAAAAAAAAAATTAAACCCGGTATTGAGACGCATCGATTGCTTGGCTTAAAAAATATCTCAGTCTAACACGATAAAATGTCGTGTTTTTAAAAAAATATATTTTATCGTATGCTAATCCCTCATTTCAATAATTTTTATTGGTTGCTAATGAAATGACCAAAAAAACCACTAGCAAAAGACTATTTCTTCAATGTGTTCTTTGGACTTAAAACGAAAAGTATTTTCGCTGCATACCACGCAATAGTTACCCATTGAACTTAAAGGAAATAGTCTTTTCGCCACTAGTTTTGCTGGCCTTATTTACTATAGCTACTTTGGCGTCATACATTTTTTTTAGATATAAATAATATTCTATGTGATCAACAATCGGGATTAAGGTGCTCAATTTTATATTTTACTTTGTGCGTTTGTGCAGAATACCGACAGCATATTAGTTCATACCTGATTTTCTAGATACGAGACATTCATATTATTATTAAGGACGTCAGGTTTTTTCTGTCGCTGCTGTCAAATTAAAAATAATAGGACATATTCATACTCCCAGTGACAAGGAAACGTCCGGTTCTTCGTTTAGTAAATCAAACAAAGGAATTTCCTTTGTGCGAAACTGTTTTTCGCCTGGTATTCTGCTAAATATGTAATGTTAAAGATCTTTGCTTTTTATTTTAAATCTGGGAATAGGGCACACATAAATATATTCTTATGTG
The DNA here is from genome assembly GCF_059751315.1 of Micrasema longulum. Taxonomy (NCBI): domain Eukaryota; kingdom Metazoa; phylum Arthropoda; class Insecta; order Trichoptera; family Brachycentridae; genus Micrasema; species Micrasema longulum. The sequence continues at coordinate 76,564 of NW_028278048.1, read as the reverse complement.
TGCTCTCGTAACATGATATATATTTAATTTATAAATTGGTTAACAAGTAATTTAATTTTCGAAGTTTGAATTTGGAATTTTTTTTTTCTTCATAAATGTTTTATCTCGTATCTTAATATTTTATATAAAATTTAATTATGTGACTTCGCCGTTTTTATTAATGGGAGTCTGATTTTTGCCTTTTTTTGGGTAGTATGATCATTAAGGTAATAAAAACGTAAATAAGATATTGTTACAAATTGAATATTAATACCAGAATTATCTTATTAAAAAAAAAGAGAATAGAATTCTATAAAAAAAGGTTTCAACTAAATTAAATTAAAAATTAAACTAAACTAGAATTATCTTATTGAAAACAAGAGAATAGAATTCTATAAATAAAGGTTTCAACTAAAATGTTTCAGTAAATATATTTTTTCAAAGTATTACCGAAGATATAATTTTACGTAGAAATAAAGAAAAATGTCACAAAAATGTATGTGATTTAAAATGCTTTTAATTATTTTCAAAAACAAAATTTAAAATTTTGCATCAACCACTTTCACGTTCAATTTATTATCTTCAAATTATTTTAGCAAATTTTAGTTCAATACTTAGTCTTTATATGAGAACCCAAATACCTAAGTTTAGTCTAAATTTGAAATGGCGTAATCTGCCGGTCTAAAAGTAACTATATTTTAGTTACTTAAAACTTTTAAGTATATTTTTTTTTAAAGAAACAAATATTGTTTTTATCTAATTTATGTTTTTTTTTTATTGCGCAATTTTCTCATTTTGTGTGTGTTTTACCAGACTACAGCCTTATAAGGGTGTGATTTTTTTTTTTAAAATTACAAATTAAACATAATACAAGGAGGGAGTACCGGGGAGTGGTAGTTAGCACCGTGATAATGTTACCAATGACAACAACTCGAAATTTCATTAAAATATCATAAATTTTTCACGTAAAATTCCAATTGACTAAATAGGATAAGTATTTCGAAAAATATGGAAAAAATGTAAAGCGTTATAAAGGCAAAAATTACCACATTATAAAATATATACAATGTACAAGGTAGTCACTTAAATATCCTCAAACCGCATAAGTGTTAATATAATTATCTGTAACGACAATATTGCACAACGACATGCAACTTGCATTTATCCATGCATTAGGTAAGTAATGTTGTGTCGCTACAGATAACCCTAGACCCCAGGCACCATTTCGCTATTTCCCATGGATAAAATATACTGAAGAATTTCAAATACGTCATATTTACTGTAAGTGCTCAAATCATTTCATATTACATGCAAACAAATTACTACATCCACGGAAATTATTTACGAAACGACATGCACGGTGACGTCATTGGTATAATGATTTCTAGTGCATCTTATCTGTATACCATATAATTAAGAACAGATGGTGACTAAAGTACTCTTAAAGGAGAAGTTTTACGTTTTAACCCATTAGTTTCTTTGTCGACGTCGCTCAAAACGCAACTCCCGATTTGAATTCAACTATGCCGTGTTGTGTCGTTTTAAAGTGTAGAAATACTTGCGGGAATCTTAAAGAAACAGGATGGGATCACATTTCATGTGTGAGTAGTAAATGCATGTGAAAGTAGCAAATGCATTACTTAAAAATTTAATTATTTTTCCATTTGTCAGATTGTCGAAGAAACAAAATGGACATTTTGCTAGTGTTGTCAAATTTTTACGCTACTTTGCTAATCTAATGAGAGAACTAATGAAAATTGGATCTCTCGATTAAACAAGACCATGGTGGACATTTGACCGACAGTATTATTAAAACATAAAATATTATTTAATATTAAAAATATTTATTTTATGTAAAATCAAATTTGTTTTATTTTTTAAGTTCAAAGTTCATGAATAAAATTACTCTTATTAAATTACCCTTTTCTTATCTACTCTGTTGTGTCAATCAATGTTTCCGCGTGTACAATAAAATTTTAGAGAAATTTACAAATGGCTTTTTTTAAAAATATAATTATTTTATGTTTGTGTTATGATTATATTTTTCGCGATCTGGCAACATTACGCGGCGACTTCACGCATGCGCGCGGCAAAAATGGGGCAAAGTGGGTTATTTGACACAGTCCGATGTATTCAAATATGATTCTACGCTCCTTCTGGACTATTCTTAATTCTATGCTGTATATATAAAAAATTAGGTTCCGTATGTTTGTGGTCGCAAATCTCGAAAAGTGATCGATGGATTGACTCAATTTTTTTACAGAACATTGCATTTTAGTAGAAGAGTGTTTCTTTTTATTCAGAAGTTCTAACGGAAACGGAACTTCTATGCGCTTTAAATTGACTCATAATTTGTCATAGTTAACAAGTACTGAATGACAGTTCTACTCAGTGCTGCCATTTTACCTATTTTACTCAAAGTTACAAAACTTAATTTCCCGTACAATTAAGAATAAAAAAAAATGATGGGATTTAAAAATCGAATTATATCTGAAAAATGACATCACTATTTTTAATAATTGTTTTTTTTTGCCACAGCGAAGCTTGGCCGGGTTCAGCTAGTTTATTATAAGGATAAAGTCGCATCACCAGAGGTATACTGTAGTATGTTTAAATCGGTCGTTTGGCGAGAGAGAAAAAACAAAATGTTTAAAATTGATTAATATTCGTAACTTATTTATGTATTTATTTAAACACTTTGTATTTTTCACTTTTTTATTTATTTAAAACATCACAAAAATCTGTATAATATATAAAAGACAATGTTCGAATGTGTGTCTTCGAGGGCTGAATAACTACTGGACCGATTTACGTGCGGTTTTCAACGAAAAGATGTAAATCTTTGCCGTGAGCACATTTATAGCTCTTAAAATTTTCAATTAATACAGTAGAAAAAAAGTTTTATTCATCGTTCGCCGAGAATCCATGTACAAAAAATAGAAAGATGTTATTTATTTGTGTATAAAAAAAAAGATTTTGAATGTTTACAAATAACATTAGTTTTTTATGGATCCCGATCAGATTACTTCCTTAAATTCCTTATGATTTCTACCTATTTGTTTCGTTTTAATGGATTTTATATTAATATGACATAAGGCCAGTATTGTAAACTAGTAATAACATAGGTAAAATCTTATCAAATCGTAGATAAGGTTTGTAAATTGGATCATTCGGGAATTTATAAATTAAATTGCTTGAAATAATTGAAAATTTCCCGTAAATTTTAAATAAGAATCAATGAACATAAAAGATGTCTCAGCAGTAATAACGTCTCAGAAATCACAAATCATCTTATATCCGAAAACCACAATTTTGATCGAGAAACGGGTGTAAAATTTTTGCGTTTTAATAAAAATAATCTCCGTTCCTAAACAATTTAGAAAGATTAGAAATAAGTAAAGCCATTAACCAAAAAACTCCTTATAATAAATAAAAATTGGGACGAAGACGACCAAAGAAGACGTGGCATAATTAGATAAATCAAAATCTTATGCCTGGTTATGTCAAAAGCAGGCAGAACCGAAGGGCACGTTGAATTTGGAAGAAGCTAGGAATGTATGCCAGGATAGACGTGTGTGGCGGTCCGTCCTCTTTGCCAACCCTTATGGGAAAATGGCGTGATGGTAGTAATAGTAGTAGTTATTAAATGTAACTTCGAGTCCTCTTTTAAAAATATACCCGCTTTGATTCGTGTTATAATATTTCTCTCTCATTTTTTCATTCTTTTGTTTTTTTTATACAATATTTTATAATATAAATACCCACGCGAGTAATTCTAAGTTAGTTCAAGACCTGATGATGAAGAAGTAACCTCGAAACCGGTCGACGTATAACTTTAAAGTTATATACAAATTATTAAAAAATAAATAAGCGTCATGCTTTTCTTGAAAGTTGGAAGATAAAAGATATTTTATAATGCAAACTTAATATCAAATTAGTTATGATTAAAGAATTATTATTGCGAACCTGCACATCATCTTTTTTTATAAAAAAATGTGGAATGTCGTTTCAAAGCTGGGACCCGCTTGTGTGATCCAAGGCTAAATACTCGACACACGCCCGCTAAGGAATCGAACCCTGTTACATAAATTAGGCGTTTGGCGCCCAACCCGTTTGACCAGATTACCAGAACGTTCGGAGACTACGTACGGCCAGTAAACTGTACGTAGGTTTATCGAGAATAAATTGTTTTACAAACCTTCGAAGTCCCATCAAGTATGTAAATTTGCGTTCTCAAAATAAACTGTAAATGAATACTTGTGGCTGAGTGGGTATGGGGATTCAAACAAGATTTCATTTTTAAAAAACTACAAGATGGCCATTAATTAAAGACGAGAATTCGCATTTTTTTTATTAACATTTTATTTTTCGTTTATTCAGATAAAAAATATAAGTATATAGTATTACTACTAAGTACAATTGAACGTAGTTATACAGAAAACAGCCAGTCCACAATTTTGAAAAAAATAGATATTGGTGTTATCGGGTGCAGTAAGGTCAATTCTATGTTTTGCTAAATACAGCCAGACCGCTTTCACACAAAAAATAGTATTAATCACCTTTTGAAAATGTTGTCGATTACAAAAAAGCCATTTCTCAATTTGCAGAAAACACCCACATCACTAGAAAAATATTATTTTTATTAGAAAATCATTAAAACTGGTCAAATACATAATAAGATTCTTGTTTGTAATTTGAATTTTTTTTTATGTATTCATTGTTTATCATTTGTTAAAGTCAAAACACTCCAACTGTTGTGCCGATTTGATAATTCACACATTTCACAAAAGTGCTATTATCTCAGTTACACTTATATATGGCTGGCTGCTTTCTGTATAACTCCGTTCAATTATTCTTATGTACATAATGGGGAGTGACTTCTTACGATAATTCGTCTATTTTATTTACAATTGTTAATATTTTTAGCGTAACCTATAAATTAAAAAAAAAATGGTGTTTTCAATCAGTGCTACAAAAAAAATAATTATGAATAGAAGTATTCACTTCTTTCTTGAATATGTTTCCTTTGTACATTTCATAAATTAAATAAAATAAAATATTCGAAATATTTGCGTTCTTATTATTTACCCAAATATTTCGATTTTGGGGCCATTTTCAAAGAGTTGTAAATAACTCGCTTTTAGAAAATGAAAATCAAGTTGGGGTAGAGTTGGGTTCGAACCTCGGACCTCTGATCCGTGAGTCCGCAACACTAGCCACGGGACCACAACCCAATTTAAATTATAATTAAAAAAAATATTTGTTGTTAAGTACAATGATCTTGTGCTAGAGTTGTTTTTATTTTGGAATTAAGATGTTACCAGATGTTCTAGGTCGCGAACTTACGTTTTGTGACGTGGAAACACCAATATTTATAGATGTCATATTTGAAGGACTAACTTCGTGGCCTCGTGGTGTAATGGTTAGTGCGTTTGCCTACCATGCATTAGGTCTCGGGTTCGATTCCCGACATTTGATATGAAATATTTATTTAAAATGGTGTTTTTACACTAAACATATTTCATAGTTCCTGCACTGATACCTGAAACGTGATACTGATCATCTTCCCTTAATATAACAATAATGATCAATATACGCTGTGATTGGTGTGCCAATGCAGTGCCCTATGCACCATTAGGTGCGGTAAAGGAATGATGATGAACTTTGTGGTTATAATAAAATAAGTAAAACAACTTTTTTATTAAACACTAGTTTTACTTTTACTGGTTAAAAACAAAGTTGTTTTGTTTATTTTACTAATATTTATGTTGTCTTTATGGATATGTTTGACTTTTTTACATCGACATATACATCAACAACTGTATGAAAGAACTGAAAGATTCAATAATGGGTGCTAAATGTTAGTAACTGTCTTCTGTATGCTGATGATACTGTGCTTCTTTCTAGCAGCAAAGAAGACCTGCAATTCTTGGTAACAAAAGTCTACGATGTATGCAAGAAAATCGGTTTGCTTATGAATGTTGATAAATCGAAAGTGATGGTTTTTGAACGGGATGAAAATGTAATTAAATGTAAGATCAGTGTGAACGGAGATATTCTGAATCAGGTAGAAGAATTTGTGTATCTGGGAAGTATGTTTACTTGGAATGGAAAGATCGAGAAATATATTGAAAGGAGGAAAATACATTTTAAAATTTAAACCAATCGAAACAGGTTATTAAATAAACCCTAATGGATTGTTATGTAAACGTAATAGGGAAATGTCGTGGTTATTTTTTTTCTGGCGACATTCCTATGTTGTTCATTTCTTTATGGTAGGGACGATGTAAATGTACTATAGAACGATGCTCCCGATTGAATGTGAAATACTGTTAGAGTTGCATTATAGTGTATTAAATTCTATAGAAAATGATGACATTGCTTTCTTCGGTCATCACACTTTTTCAAGTGAATTATTTTAGCACGTGTGTGTCATCGATAATGGACTATGAACCCTACACTAGTGACATTTTTAAAAATATTTTCTTTTTTAAAGTAATTTTATGAAAACATGCCTCCACAATATCCATATTGATTTCGAAAATACAATTGAATATTCTTAATCCATTTCATATATTTTTATCGGTATTTGTAGTACGCGATGTTTCCCCATTGATGATATATTAAAAACAACATTAAATTACACCAATTTTAACAAGTAACCTTTTAAAAAGTATCAACAATGCATACTAACTCGCCAAACATTACGTAACTTTATTTTGAAGTCGATTCAGAGTTTAATTGGATACATTGTTAGTAGACTTTTATTGCCAAATGTTACTATAACAGTTTGATATTTTATTTTTGTACCATACTGCAGCAGTAAATGATTTTTCCCATTAAACATATTTTACTGTAATCTTTATTTCTATGGGAAACACAATGTTTTGTGTATATTTGGCGCTTAATTGAAAACAACACTCATTTGAGCCATAAAATACAGTTCATCAATAAAATGTGTGAATTTTTATTCCTATTGTTAGAATAAAATCAATAATTATCAAAATGCTAGAAGTTCAAAGAATTCATTGAGAAAATGGGCCATGAATACTTAAACGGTAGTATAGCCATTCTACAATTTTGGACCCTTCTGGGTCAAACCACATCTTTGAAATAGACCAGGTTCAAAAGCCATTTTTGACTTATTTATTTATTTATTCAAAAACACTTTATAAATATGTACAGTTTACATATATATGCATAAGAACGGGCATATTGACATAATAATTTATTCTCACTTACCCAAGCTATTCAATTTGAGAAAATCAGTGGAATAATACATTGTAGATATATTATAATATTTTGACTACAAAAAAAAACATATGAATATTTTTTTATTAAAAATAAATTAGCTGAATATTTACACTGTGCTATGATGAGAGGAGGGGGTAAAAGTGAGAGGGAAAGAAGGAGGCGATAGAAAAAACTGAAATATTCAGATAGTAACATTTTAATCATGATTTGAATGTGAGTAAAGATGTCTCTGACATTACTGGGTAGATTATTCCACGATCGAGCAACTGCTACTTTTAAAAGTGAGGAAAATAAATAGAGCTGTGAATGGGTATTGAAAGAGTTCTCTCGTTACAATAACGATGAGATAGCCCGTGCTGTGATAGAGTTTACTTATATTCATTTATTTATTTTAAAGAAACAAACTGTCGACAATGATATAATAACATTTAAAAAAAAAACATACATATTATTAAATTGTATTACAACAAAAGGATGTGTATATGTGTATTTGTATGAGAGTAAGTGTAGGTGTGTGTTTATGTGTATTAGTGTGGGAGTATCGGAGCCAGAAATAATAAGTCTTAATTTATTTTTAAATAAATTAAGTGGTATGTAAAATATATTAATAAATGAAAAAAAAAACATTATAGTTAGAGCAAGAACGATAGAAGAAAGAGTATTGTGTATAGTTAGTGCTACAGACTAGCAGATGGAATAAATACTTATTTCTTGTCACGCGAAAGGGGACATTAAGATTAATTTTGGAGAGTAGGTTAAAAGGGTCTACTTTATTATTTAATCATTTATTTAAATAGCATAATTCAGATACAGTGCGTCTATTTTTAAGGGTAAAAAATCAATTTTGTTTGGCAGATTAGCTGTAAGTACAAAGAATATGTATCTTAAAAAAATATAATTACTATCCATCATTATTTCTAACATTTCTATAAGCTGATTTCTGAAAATATATAAAATCCAAATATACTAAAAGAGAATAGTTTTTATGTACCCAATAACTAAATTTTATTAAATTTCTCTGTCAAATGATGATTTTTTTACTGCCTGTAAGAATCAATAGATTACAATAGCACTGAACTTCCTCATAACTTATTTGATTTATTTTTATTTTGTAATTCAACAAAGATATATACTAGAAAACATACAATTTGAAGGTATAAAACGATTCAATTCCATACGCATATATATTCAATTGGTTTAATCTGCAGCTAAGTTCGTGGTAGATAATCATATAATCGGTTTTCTCTGTATGGGCGACTCTATTTGGTTTTTACTCTAAAGTAAGAACATAAGTTTCGGGCATTCAAAACTACCTACCCATCATCAGGTGTAAATAAAAACTCGTGTGTGGCGTATAAAAACAAGGCATTTTAAATAAACATATTATTCCACGAAGTAAATGCTGATACAATACAAGGAGAACACTCAGACATCGGGAAATATTTAAACCACCTTTGTTTTCGAGTAATGCAACATACTACACATCTATGGCCCGTATGTGTCGGGAATATAATATGTACTGCTGAAATAACAAAATTGTCATTTTTCATGATTCTCTCCCAACTTTGGCGAATAATATCTTAGGAATAAATCTTAATTAATGACTAGTTTAGTATAACTATTATAAAATTAGACAAAATTGATAGAATTAAATTAATTATTTTAATAAAATATTTCTTTAACTTCTTATAGTGTACAATAAAAAATAAGTTGAACGTGTGTACTTATTAATTAAGTTTCCAGGTGGTAGAATCGAGAAAAATGTGGATGTTTAAAGATATGCAGAATGCTGAATTTTACACAGTGTGTAAAGTGGCCACTTAAACCAGCAAACGACAGGTCATAAGCCATGTAAATGCCTAGACTTCCATATCCCCTTTTTAAAATACTTTCCCTCTCTGTTGCAACAAATTAAGATGTAATGTAATTGTTTATATAATAAATACATGTAGTCGGCCTCGCGGTGTAGCGATCACTGCGTTTGCCTACCATGCAAGAGGTCTGGGGTTCGATTTCCGATATGGTCAACATGAAATATTGATGAAAAACGGTGTTTTAAAACTAGATATTTCATAGTCCCTGGTACTAGAAGCGAAAGACTGAACAGCTTACCTTAATGTAACAAAAATGATCAAGGTACACTGCGATTGGTGTACTAATGAAGTGCCCTATGCACCATTAGGTATGGAAATGGAATGATGATGGCATAAACGTACAGTTGAACTCCAATTATCCGAATCGATTGGGACCAGACACTATTCGGATAATATTTTTTTTTCCGAAAAAAGGGTGTATTTTCATTAATTACTGTATGTATGGGAAAATGGGAGAAAAACTATTTTTAAAGAAAATAGCTTTTAATTAATGAAATGAAAAAAAAACACTCTTATGTGTTAAGCGTAGTTACAAGTGCTGTACATTAGAATACGAGGGTTGCTACTTAAGTTTTGAGATAGACAAGTAAAAACAAATATTTATAATCGAAAATGGCTTTGTTGTTTTTCAAAATATTCTCCTTCAAGATTAATACACTTTTGTATGCGTTTGATCCAATTTTTGAAGCACTTTTCCCAGTCCAATTGAGATACCTCCAAGTTGATCGGCACACTGTTGCTGGTTTAATCCACGTCGGAAGTCATAAAAAAACATCGCACGAAAATGTTCACGATTTAGTTCGATTTTTTTAACAAAATTAATTTTTCAAGTATCTGTAAACAACACAAATATCGCTCGTATGACAAAACGTTCTGAATATGTTTACCATAAAAAATGGCAAACTTTACGATGACAATGTCAGATTTGACATTTTCACATTGGTGTTGCTATATCTCAAAACTTAAGTAGTAAAACCTAGTAGTATGTACGTACCGTACTGTAAATGAATGTTATTGCTTGCTGAAAGCGATTCGAATAATCAGCGATTCGGATATTTGGATAATTGTAGTTATACTGTATTTCCAATGATCTATTTCATTGACCTTTAAATCAGCGTATTTTTTAGCTGTATAAATGTGCGGCAGCTATTTGTTAAAGGGGCACTTGTAAACTTCTGGAAATCTGTAGATAAAGTCAGGACTGAAGGAAGACGCAGTGCAGGTAGAAGGCGCATCTCTTGGCTTAAGAACTTACGCGACTGGTTCCATTGCAGCGCTAAGTCCTTGTTCAAGGCAGCTGCCAACAAAGTAAGAATCGCAACGATGATTTCCAACCTCCATCGGGGAGAGGAACCATAAGAAGAAGAAGATTACTTATACCTTGTTTTTCTGGATTGTCATTGTATTGCATCACATGTCATTATAATTTAATCTAATTAATTTTACTACGTATTTTTTATTGTTAATTTATATGGTTTGACACGGGCACAGCCTAAAAAGCCTTAATGAGCTCATTAATATTTAAAAGAGTGTAATTTTAAATGAATAAATAAATAAATAACGAAACTCAAGCGCAAAAACTAGGCAATCAATTAAACAGAAATTAAACATTAATTATTAAATAAAACAGAAAAAGAAAAAAACTAGATACTAAGGTAGGTACAATAATAATATTATGGTCGATGTTACACGCGACGGTTACGCATGAGAACCGATTCTAGCAACTATCTGCTTATTATTTTACGCTGAACATCAGATCTCCGAGTAAGTTCAATGTTCCACATTTCCTTGCACAATGTCAATTATCGAGTAGAAAGACGTCTTTTATATTTACGTCGAACTTACACGTGACATGTTTTGACGCGCCCTTTGTGTTATGTGGCCTGGAATTACGTGTTTTGTTTTAAATTGGCAGTACGGAGTAGTGGGATGAGCAGGGTCGTTTGAAGGCGTGGGAAATAATGGAAAGAATAGGCCTGTGGTATTAAAAGACAAAATCGTGATTTTTCTGTGCTTAATTCAATATCTACGGACCTTATTTATAAACCTGGTTTAAAGTTACGCCAAGGCATCAGTAGCGAGCAGTGATTTATTTTTATAGGTAATCTACAAAAAAATATCATAAATTTGTACTTATACAGGGTGTTCTTTACACCCTGTCACATCCGAAACCACGATGATCAGCATGAGCAAGAAGACATATTGGCACATTAAAATATTTTTTTAGAACAAAAAAAAAAAATAAAAAATAAAATATCAAAAAATGCAAATGGTTGCTTACTTTTTGCTTTTGCTTCGCAGCCGTTTGCTTTTTTTGATATTTTATTTTTTGAAAATTTTATTTGTTCTAAAAAAATAGTTTAATATGCCAATATGTCTTCTTGCTCATACTGATCATCGTGATTTCGGATATTTAAAAAATATATACCTACTTTCGAAACCTTTTTGTAAATATTTAAGTCAAAATTTTTTATAAAGTATGCTTTTTAAGTTACGGTAAATGTCTAAACCTTATTCTTAAAAAAAAGGAGTTTATTTTAAAATTTCATTGATACACACTGAATGAATAATGTGCAACGAGTCCCATACAATACGAGTACGGTAGGTAACCACAAAATGCAGTCAATACGATGTAATGTCAACAATAAAACATAGTAGAATAAAGTAGACCCTTTTAACCTACTCTCCAATATTAATATTAATGTCCCCTTTCGCGTGACAAGAAATAAGTATTTATTCCATCTGCCAGTCTGTAGCACTAACTATGCACAACACTCTTTCCTCTTTCGTTCTTGCTCTAACTGTAATTTTTTTTATTTTTCATCTATTGATATATTTTACATACCCCTTAATTTATTTAAAAATAAATTAAGACTTATTATTTCTGGCTGCGATACGATCCCACTTACTATTTAATGATACACCCTCCTGAACACTTACTCCCACACTAATACACATAAACACACATCTACACTTACAAATTCACATAAACACATCCTTTTGTTGTAACACAATTGAATAATATGTATGATTTTTAAATATAAACTTTGCTGGTCTGTCTTTAAACTGTATTGTCGACTGTTTGTTTCTTTAAAATAAATAAATAAATAGTAGGCGTGATAATACGCGTACGTTGATTTTTTTTATAAATTATGTATTATTAGATTAAAAGTGGATTTTTTAAAATGGGATCTAGTATTGTTAATATATTTCTACTAATTTTTTATGTAAATAGCTGTAAAAATCCCAAATAAATCAAATAAATAAATTAATCAAACTAAAAACAAAGTTTCACTGAACATAATTGAACGCTGTATCAAATTTCATCAATGATTAAATTAATTTCGGTAAAAAGGATTTATAATGTCCAGCAGAGCCACCACCTTCTGGTAAAATAGGTTGTATGGAAACATCACACATTAGCTACCCCCGCCTAGGCTTCCTAATGGTCCGCTCGGCGGGAGACGGCGGAAGCGGAGATGGGAGATTGTCCACCCGACGGCCGGGTCTGTGTCGGCCTGGAGCCCAGGGCCCCGGGCCTCGGGTTTTGGGTCGTATCATGAATAGCTAATGTACTCCCAGGCCTCGTCACGTCACCCCAGCATCATTTGGGGGTTAAATACTAAATACAACCCCAAACCAGATGGACCGATTTCATGCGATCGGCACGGAAAATTACATGGGGTGGTATACACATTACAACACAGATGGAAAACAGTTTTATTAATCTTTTATACATAATATAAATTTAACGTAGTTTTAAAAAAGTGAGATGTTAGTGTTATCGGGTTCAGAAGTTCAATCACAAATAACTATCGACGTGCTAATAAGCGACGTGATAATAATTTTTCACCATGGTTGTTTATTGTATTCGCGATCACAATGCAACATCTGTGAACACCAAATATTAACTGTCAAAGTATTTACGTTTCAAGACGTAAAATCTTGCTGCGCAATCACATATTTGAATTTTACCTTTGTAAATATAGAAAGTTTTCCAAAACTGCTATTTTTATTTATTTATTTATTATTTATCATGCATTTATTGCCTTTAGTCGGCGGTTGGCAAGCCAAATGTCAAGAAAAGCAGTCGCTGTAGTAATTGTAACTAAATTTTCACTTTTTTGTACTAGATACTCCTTACTATTTTGCAAATGCAAAATATTGTAATATTGTAATATTGTAATATTTTTTATATAAACGCCGATTTTTTGCTAGTGAACAGTATTTATTTACGAGGAAAACGAAAACAAACCGACACGAGCGTTGACTTAGAGATTACACATGCGTTGACTTATGGCTGCGATAACTTAAACATGTTCTTCATTGTTCATTGTGATCTCTCAAATGCTTAGCATGTTTTTAAGCACGTTGATAGTTATTTGTGATGGAGCTACTGGCTGTTTTTACCAAACATAGAATTGACCTTCCATTTATTGGAATTTATAAACGCTTTAAAGTGGCCACTTTTTATCATGGAAGCCTATTTAAAATATAAATGAGCACTATTTTTAATTTAAATTTAGTAACGAACGTGGACCAGATTTTCGGAGTCATTCATTGGTTGGATTCGATCATATGATGTCGAGATGACAAATCGATAGAACATACCGAGTGTAAATAGATATACTACAGAAGTTAAGTATACCTTCTCGGTATGTACCGATGAATATAGCCTTTATAATCGCATGTTTATGTTGTTTAAACTATTTTAATCGGTCTCGTGATGTAATGTTCAGCGCGTTTGCCTACCAAACAAGAGGTCGCGGGTTCAATTCCCGACATGGTTGATATAAATATACATTTGAAAAGGGTGTTTTTATACTAGAATATTTCATAGTCCCTGGACTGGTAACCGGAGCGTAAGACTGATCATCTTACCTTCATGTAATAAAGATGATGAAGATACGCTGCGATTGGTGTACGAATGCAGTGCCCTACGCGCCAGTGGGTGCGGAAGTGGAATTATAATTATGAAGCTGTGCGCTGCGTATCTGACAAATAAAAGGAGAATGCACAGTAGAGGTTTGTTCGTGAAAGTCATATCCTCCAATTGAGGACCGTTTTAACAACGCAAAATATCTACAAAATGTTATTTTTTCAGGAGAAGGTTTTTTTATGTTAAAAATCAAACTGTTAAGATTTTAAATAAAATAAACATTAGATTTAATAGATATACAAAATCCTTACATACAAACTAAAAATCAATTATGTAGAATCAATATAATTATTTATAAAAATGTTCTAAATTTACGAATTTTCCCAAAAAATAAATAACTACATATTTTTGTGATAGGAAATGTATGGAAAATTGATTTATGTTAGGAATTAAATAAGTTTACTTTTGCGTGAAATCATTTTAAACAGATTTTTGTAAAATTATATGTCTACTGACATATCTAAGTACCTATGTAAATATAAACATTTAGGTATTTTATTAATAATTATTTTATTAATATTACTTTATTATTATTATACAGTACGCCAGCAGTTTCTTCACATCTTCTTTTTTCTTGGCCGAAATCATGTTTAGTTTGTGATTTTTTTTAAAACTTAACACCAAAAAAAAATATGCAGATATTTCGCTTTGTGAAAACTCTATGGAGTGTAGATATTTCGTTTAATTAAAATTCACGATATTTGAACCGCTACAACTTCGCACATATGTCGTTTTGTTAAAAATTTATTTCACCAATCGATAAAATTCACATGGAAGAACCCATTTCAATAAAAAACGTATTTGTATTTTTTTGTAGAAATTTCACTTTGTGAAAACGATCCTCAATTAGGAACATTCTTTACCGTAAAAATATTGTTTTATTAATTTATTTTACTTTATTAGGTAATTCAACAAAGATACATACTAGAAAACATACAAGTTGAAAGCATTCGTCAATACAATATTACATGCATATAAATCTTCAATTGTGGAATTCCACAAAAAAGATTTATATATTAAGTTATAATACATATTTTTTTATTTTTTTATACAGGATACAATGCAATAAAAAATAAGTTGTACGTGTGTAATTATTAAATAAGATTTATTCCTAAGAGATTATTCACAAAAGCTGAGAGAGTATCATGAAAAATGACAATTTTATTGTTTCGGCAGTATATATTATATTCCCGACACATGCGGGCCATAGGTGTGTGGTATGTAGCAATATTTGAAAACAAAGACAGTTTAAATATTTCCCGATGTCTTTGTGTTCTCAATCCCGCATTTATTTGTATTTTATTTAGGAGGTTAGTATCTACTTAGTAGTTTAATATTTTAATATTGTTAGAGACCAATCCTCATTATTCAATAATTTTGCTATTTCTCTGTGAGGTGTCACGCCACGATTGACATGAGCCACGTCAGTAGTTCATTGAAATATGGTTGTGATCATTATTTTGCAAAATGGACGTCTCGTCAAAGAACTGCTAATACGTGTCTCTATAAACGAGCTTGTTGGGTTTGTGCCTCGTTGGGACCAATCAAAGTGACGGCTTTTGTCCAGAAAACAAATGAAATGTCAACCGGTCACAAGTTAAATCAGTCGAACGGGACAATGTCCGACGTGTCACTGTGACAATGTCTGCCATGTCGCTTTACTGACAATGTCAAAGTTATTACTCTTACATAAATTCTTGGGTGAAATATTGTTTTAGGGAAATGTAAAGGTCTGTCAACAGTAATTGCCCGCGTGCGCTATTATTCCAGACTCTATACGAAGCTAACGAGAATTTGACGTTTGTACGTTTGGTAAGCGAATGAACATACCACGTAATGTATTTATTTATTTATTAGGTTAAAAAGCAGAGATGAAAGTAGGCTGAATGCTGTCGAAATGCGATATCTTTGCCTGAGCAAATGTGCGGTAAAACTATGTACGATAGATGCACAAATGTTGAGATCCGTACATTATGTATTTATTTATTTAACTTTTTGTACATAATGTTATTTGTACATTGGCGGGCTTATTGCCAAATGGCAATTTCTTCTAACTAACCAATAAAATAAAAGTTTCATTTTTATAATTCAAGTAACACAACATATTCAATAGAAAAAAATATTAAAAAGCTAAAGATATATAAAAATAGAAATGAACGTATTTGTTTATAAATTACCTTAAATCAAAACTATTACTCAATGGGAAAAAGGAAAAAAGAGGAAAGAGGAAAAAGGAAAGGAGGAGAGATTGAGGAAGGGAAAGGAGATGTTTCCTCAGACGTGATTTAAACAGAGATAATGTAATAACATCTTTGATGGTGGATGGGAGATGATTTCACAGTCGAGCCGCATGGACACTATATGAGTTAGAGAAGAAAGAGGAATTGTGGATGAGTATTAAGAGAGTGCCTTGAGAATTAGAACGAAGAGGTAAACCATGAACTGATAAGCGTTGAAATTTTTTACGCAGGTATATAGGAGCGTTAGGAATATGAAGTACATTTAACAGAAGTGAGAGGGAGTGATAGTCTCTCCGCTGTCTAATTTTGAGCCATTTCAGTTGCCTACGATAGTAGAAATGTGGTCATATTTCCCAAGACCAAAAATGTACCTTATGCATGTATTCTGAAGTCGTTCAAGTTTGAGACAAGCATTATCGACAAAATTAAGAAAGGAGCTCTGCGCTGGTTTGGACAAGTAGAACGAATAGACAGCGACAGAACGGCTAAGAATATTTACAATGCGAATGTTGATGGATGCAGAAATAGAGGAAGACTGAGAAAGACATGGCATGACCAAATCCAACAAATAATATATAATACATAAATATGAAAAAACAAAAAAAGGAAAAACATTTTTAAATATAAAGAAAAGTTTAAGAATAATATTGCGGTAGAAAAAAAGAAATCAGACTCGTTTTATAACTATCAAGTCCAGAACCAAATATATCAGCCTTGTCATCATACTGATTGCCATATCTATGGAGCCTAGGGATAGGCGAGTGCATTTGATAGTTGGTTTTAGAACTTGCAGAACCAAAATGAGATCTGTGGCGGGTATGTCGACCAGGTACACGGAAACACACCAACTCCAGCAAATCTGGACAGTCAATTAATGAATTGATCACCTTAAAAAGTAATATTAGGTCAGTTAGGATTCTTCTATCAGAAAGTCTTAAAAGATTTGCTGAAGACAACAATTGATTACAATTAAATAAAGCAGCTGGAATATGAAGTTAAAAATTAATATATTTTAGAAATTTCTTCTGGACGCGCTCAAATGAATCAGAATGTACACGACAATACACTAATGTCATAGTATCGATATTTAGATTTAAATCAAGACTTAAATCTCACTATCTAAATATTTGAGTTGATCCTTTCTCCTTCTTCTCTCCTTTCCATCTCCTCTCCTCTCTTCAAAGTTAGTGTAATTTTTTTTAGTTAATTTAAAAAATAATGGTATAAAATTATAAGATAAAGTATAATTCCTTAGAATATGTCCACGAACTTGTAATTTTCTAGATCTGAACGGTTTGGGTAGGTAGGAAGAAAATACCCTAGGCAATATGCCCACAATATGTATATAAATTGTAAATAAATAAAAAATAAAATATATCTAAAAGAGTAGTTTTTTTCCAAACATTAATATATTATGGTAACTGTCAAGTTCGTAGGGAAACGATTAATTTTGATGACATCTTGTCGAGTTTAAATTATCATACTGTGAAGTCATGCCCATTGCTTATTATTTGACTAATTATGTTGAAATAACCATAATAATAAAACTTTCTACTGTTATTTACATTTCTTAAATTACGAAACGCGCCCATAACATTCCAATTAAATACGTCAGTAATAAAATAAAACTGTTCTTCAATATGCGTAGGTAAATAATAATTTATTACTTTAACTGTTTTTAGCTAATAATTAAATTACTTTCTCACCAAAAATCAAGACAACAAACCGTAAAAATCTTGTATTCAATTATTATTTCAGCTTTTACAGTTCATAGTATTGTTAAATTTATTGTTGCTGAATTTATATTAATTCATTAAGTTTTTTGGTATTAGAATCTTACAAACAATGAATTATTATAATAAATGTTATTAAATATTTGTCTATAACCACTAACCGATTTTTCTATGTCTACCAGTTTCGAGACGTACCAGTCTTTTCGTCAGGACACCAATTAAACTAACATGCAAAACCCGCTATAGTTGTTCCACAATAATATAAACCCATCATGCCAAATTGAGTAAGATTGATGCTCTAATATGTTCTTCATCCCTGTTGCAATTTGTTAATCTTATAACTCCCTAAGGGGTGACAATATTTTAGAGAAGAAAATATGTAACTCTAGGCATTTACAGGGCTTATGACCTGTCATTGGTTGGTTTAAGTGTCCACTTCACACACTATGTAACATTCATCATTTTGCTTATGTTTGAACATCCATATTTCTTCAATTCTCCCACCTGTTGATTTTAGTGAATTTGAATAGCTGGAACCTTTATTGTTGTGAAGAGATTCATCTGATCAACAACAACGTCTGAAAACAATTTTCCAATTGTCAAGAATCATAAAACAATGAATGATTCATAAAACAATGAAAAACTCAAAAAAATTATTATCTTACTCATATAGTGTCTATGAGGCTCGATTGTGGAATCATCTCCCATCCACCATCAAAGATGTTACTACAGTATCTCTGTTTAAATCACACTTGAAAAAACATCTCCTTTCTCTTCCTTAATCTCTCCTTCTTTCCTGTTTCCTCTTTTTTCCTTTGTCTCATTGAGTGATGGTATTGATTTAAGATAATTTTCATAAAAACATTTATTTCTATTTTTATAAACGTATCTTTAGCTTCTTTTTTCCTATTAAATATGTTTTGCAACTTGAAATAAAAAAATATAACTTTTATTTTATTGGTTGGTTGGAAGGAATTTCCATTTGGCTATAAGCCCGAAAATGTACAATCAATAACATGTACAAAAAGTTAAATAAATAAACTAAAAAATGGGGATGTAGCGGTACAGAAATACATTTTTGTTTTATACTTCTACTACAACACTAACACTCTCTCTAAACTCTAAAAATGACAAAGACACTCTCTCATCTCGGCGATTGATTTTGAACTGCCAAAAGAATACATTGCGGCCTCCGTGGTGTAGTGGTCAAGACGCTTGATTCACGCACGGAAGGTTCCGGGTTCGATTTCCGGTGAGAACACAAAAATTATATTGTGATTTTTCTTAAGCCTGGGTGTTCTGTGATGTAATTCACTACTGTAATTGGGCCTCCTGGCCTGTTGTGGTGCAAAATAAATATTAACAAATAATAATAACGGCCGCCATGGCACTTTAGGGCCCACAATGCATGGAATGTCCACTTTTGATGCAAATATGGTAAATAAATGTCCGTTTTTGATATTACATTTTTTATTTTTTATTAATAACAAATAAAAATACAATATTACAACTAAATACAATTTATTACATTAATCAAATACATATATTCACATTAACGTTTCCCATTTCGTAAAAGAAATAAACGATTCTTGTGAACATAATGGGTACTGACGTCTTACAATAGTTTATTTTATTTTAATTAATAATATTTTTAGCATAACATATATAAATTACAAAAAAGATATAAACGATGTTTTAATCAGTGTTACATAAAGAAGAATTATAGATGTAACTTTTCACTTCTTTCTTAAATATATTGTATTCCTGACTACTTTTAATTATCTTTTTTCATTTCATTAAAGAAAAATATTCCCCTGTAAGTATAATGATGTTGTGCAGTAGTTGTTTTTAATTTAGGAATTAAGATATTACCACCATATTACTATTTATTTTATCTTTATGTATTTGAAGCAAACAATTCTTTTTATATAGCAATTTTATATCTAAAACCTTAATAAAATAATTGAACAGTGGGAAAAGTAGACGGTTTTTCCAAAATAACTTTTATAATTATTTTTTTTATTTTTTCAACCATACTTATATAATATTTAAATTTCTACTTTGAATGGCTGTTTTTGATCCGCATCTTTAGATTTTTGCCGAGGAAATAGTTTTTTTCTATCATAACCAATCAAAAAACCCATTTTGAAAAAAAAACAATTTTTCGTCTTTAATATTTTTATTAATTTGTTTTTCCATGAATCGTAGCGTGCATTTCAGTTTCTGATAATTTTTTTGAGTCATAAATTTTTACATTAGTAAATAACTTTGCAGTAAAAAATTTACTTCTGAAGTTATGCCAGCTTAAATTGAATTATAAATTAAAAACCGCTACCTACCAACTCTTTCGTTTTTTTAACCACAATATTACCACTAAAACCAGTCGTGCAATTATTTTCAGTGCTAGGCCCTTATTTTCTAAAAACATTATGTAAGCAACTTTATGTAAGTTTGGCAGCCTCCGTGATGTAATGGCAAAGACAGTTGACTCACGCACGTAGGGTTTAGGTGGTCGATTCCTGGTGAGAACACAAACATCAAATGTGACTTTTGTCAAGCCTGGGTGTTCTATGCTGCAATAATTGGGTGTCCTGGCCTGTTGTGGTGTAAAGAAAGTAGCTCTGAGTAAGAATATTTTGATAAACTACTGGGTGTTAACTTAAGTTTTATCCATTTTTTCTAAATGAAGAATACCAGAGGACAAATAGTAAAAAATTAGTCAATAATGTATTGTCGTTCATTATTTTACAACACATGATTCAATAATGTATCCTTGGTTAGGATTTTTTTGATTATATCTTACAGCGTAAATAAATTCCGTTACCTGCCTCCCTTTCTCTCGCCAAATTCAATTCTGTCCCTTTCGTACCGATATGAAGATTTTGATGACCATATAATTCAACATTATTTTGAGTTTGTCCAAATTTTTGTAGACAAGGACTGGATTCAACTCCCTGGGGAGCTGTTTATATTAACATATTACAACAGTTAAAGAGCTGAAACCTTTATTTATGCGGGTGAGATTCATCTAATTGAATTATTTCACCTACATACTAGGCAACGCCTGAAAATATTATTTTTTCAATTTCCATACTTCTTCATGGACCAGGTAATTTATCAACAAACTCAAAATATTGTTGATAAATATTGTTGATTTATTTTCAGGCGTTGCCTAGTATGTAGGTGAAATAATTCAATTACATGAATCTCACCCGCATAAATAAAGGTTTCAGCTCTTTAACTTCACAAACATCAACAGATGGAAAAATTGAAGGAATATAGATGTTCAAATATAGGCAGAATGGTGAATGTTACACAGTGTGTAAAGTGGCCACTTAAACCAGCCATTGACAGGTCATAAGCCCTGTAGATGCCTAGACTTCTATATTACCTTCTCTTAAATGTTCTTCATCTCTGTTGTAATATGTTAACCATATAATTAGTTATTAATCGTCACCTGGTGTAAGTATAATAAGAAGTAATAAAAAAATGGACGCAGCAAACTCCGGTGACAACTGAAGTAAAGCGGAGGCGATACGTTGGCTAGGCCGTATACTGCGGATGCCTCCTGAGAGCCTTAACCACGCTAGCCTACTTTACAAGGCATCAGGTTCTCGACGTCCTGGACGTCCACTGCTGACCGTTCGTCGGCAGTTTATGTCAGAACTTCGGAATGAGAACCTGACTTGGGAAGTCGCAGCGGAAGGAATTGGCAGCCGATTGAGATGCATGGAGGCTCTTTGTGGATACTATATAATCGAACTAGGGAGCGGACATGGAATGATGATGATGGTCGTGTCAGTGTCCGCTTTAAACTTGATTGAAGTACGTGTTAATCACAAATCGATTTCGGTATTTGTACCGTTTTGCGTTTTGACGCATCGCAAAATTAATAATAAACAAAACAAATTCACTGTAACGAAGAAATTATAGTGTGGGGTTTTGCCGCTTGAGCAGTTTCCAGAGAATATTGTTTTTTTTGTTAAAACCAATACAGTCATAGTTATAAACAATACATAAAGAATAACAACAAATAGCGATACCAATTATGGGTTTCATATAGGAATAAACAGTTCGCTAGGGGTGAAAGGAAGTGAGATGGGAAAATAGGGAAGGAAAAGAAGAAGAAGAAATAGTAAGTAAATATAAAACAATGAAAAAAGAAATAAAAATGTATTTAAATGTACACATACAACATACATACATATACATACACACACACATCCATATATATATATATGTATATATACATACATACATGTACACACATGAACATGCATACATATATATATATATATATATATATATATATATATATATATATATACATAAACATACACACATGAACATATACGCATACACTAATGCACGTACATACGCGTACATACACATAATTAATAATAAAACAATGAAAACTAATAAATAAAACGATTAAAAAAGGTAATTAAAAACTTTGCTCTTGTGACGTCTCTATCGCAATTTTGATTTTTTTTTTAAAACGGTATTTTCTTTCGTTGAATAAGAAAAATCTACAAAAGAGTCAGTCCAAACACTCCGATTCCTCATTGTCCATTTGCGCTGTGACATTGACATAATTTAATATACCAGGTGCGTGAACCAGCTTACGCTCCGCTACTGTTTATTCTCCATATTTGTTTTCTCCTTTATTCTCTCGATTCCTCGATGAAAATGCTCTCTTTCGTCTACTTGATGTTCTATTTTGAAGACTTATAATCAAATAAAATAAAATATCTTACATAAAAGCAAATATAATAAAGTATAAAGTTATTATTTTGTTTCACTTTTTAAATTTGAAAAAAATTGACATTTTTGATTTTAACACCTAATAAGATCGTTAAAATTGAAAGTGTTATGGCTAGTACGCTCGAGCGCAACCAAACAAACGCCAAATTTGCGCATTACCAAAGGCAAATAATGACCAAATATTCGTGCCACTCTTAGAGCAAGACTATTTGTGGTGGACCCACAGTTTCAGTTTGCAATGAGTGTAAAGAATTACTTAAGACAGCATTAAAACAGTTTTCCAGTAAATTGAACTAGTTGTTTTCTAACGTAAGACACCTTTTCACAAATAAATATGTAACAATAAATCTACGACTACCCGGAATAATGAGTGTCAGACGTTATCCGGATATGCAGAAATCCAAATAGTTGGATTAATCATTAAATTATAGCAATTTTTTAAAAGAAAACACAAAAAAATACTGCAAGATCAAATTTTTGATGCTTTTGAAATAATACAGCTAATTGATATCACATTCAAAACTTACTTAAACATGTCCAGTGCCGCGATTATGAACGCTATCTTCATCTGTACATTTTGCGACGGTACATTTAACTTCTGTACTATCTCTATCTACCTCGGTATGTTCTACCGACTTGTCATCTTGCCGTCCTATGATCGAATTTGACCAATGAACCCAGAAAATTTAGTCCGCTTTCCTTACTTCATCAAAATTCATAAAAGTTCTTATTTATGGGCTTCTGTGATAAAAAGTATCTGGCGAGAACACCCGAGTTAAGAGGTGAAAAGACCACGAAAAAACGAAGAAAAAGAAGTAATAAAAAGTATCCCCTTCAAAGTGATTATAATCTCTAATAAATCGTAATTCAAGCAAAAAATGCACGCTCGAACACGACTTTTATATGCCTTTGATAATTATCATGACGGTATGCCTAAAAATCATCTGTATTTATCTATCAAGCGATTACAAAACTGGATCTTATTTATAAAAAATATAACAACAAAATCCATTTTATAGTGGCAAAATCCTACGCCTAAATGCTATTATATGTTAATAGGGCAGAATCTAGCCGCATTATCTGTCTGTGTATCTAGGCGTTTGTTTTCAAAACTGACAGTTGTGTCAGAATTTAATTCGACTGCAAAATTGACTGATTTCTAGCTGTGTCACTTTAGTGCATAGACATAAATGTGTACCGTGACGTACGCTTCCCCTTGTTACATATCGGTGTACCTACCCAAAACTTGAAGGTGGGGGTTCGGTAGTGTATCTTCGTAATCACTCGAGAGAATTTATCATCAACCATACCGCCATAGTAAAGGTATGATGTCCTTATCTTCCCATCATAATCGTGGCGAAGAAAAGTTAATTAATAAAAAAGAAACTCGTTTACTTCTATTATAACATATTTATTTTTTATTTCATGATAAACGGAGTTCTGCTGTTAACTAGCATTAAATTAACTGTTTGATCGCAAATTTAATGCTTTAATTTTTTTTTTCTATTGACTGGTGGAACTGCATTTTAAATTAAAATAATGAAATATGCATTTAGTTTCATCCCACTTTCTTTTTTCAAATCATTCATCAGTCTGAATACGTATTTTTAATTATCATAATAAACGTGTCACTTAAAAACATTGAAATTGAATTTCCTTAGTCCATCAGACTAATGTTTAGTGAAACTGTCACATGAAAATATGTTTAGTAATGTAGGGTTAGTGAAATCTTAAAAAAAATCTTAATAATGTTTTTGACAGTTCCGAGCTCTTGAATTTTATATTTTTTAAGTAAGAGACAGCGTGGAACAAAGCGAACGATTACATAGAACTAACTATGGTTTTCATTTCCCTATGCCCAATAATTCTTAGGTCTGCCAACAAACATACCAGTCTTGATTTCTTTGATAACATGTTGTCTTCTTTCAAACGATCACTGAATCAAATTAAATTATAAACACCTCTCTCCTGCTTCCACTCCTACCAAGTCTACTGTATACCATTGTGTCTTTTTACTTTCCTTAAAAATAATTTTCTATGTATATGTCCTTAAAAATGCCCATTAGGCGTATATATAAATAAATAAATAAATAATCAGTTGATTCGCACAGTTCAAATTACGGTAAGTACTGACCTTTACACGGCTCCACATTTAGCAGATAAAAAAAAAACGTCCTTGAAATCCAAATGGATACCATTTAAGCATTTCTTTTCCAAAATGTAATAATTAATAATGCGTAGTACTATCTCTAGCGCTGATTACTTTAATATAAAGGAATACACTATTATACATTGCCACTATCACTCGAAAATTAAATATTTTTATATCTACTATTACATTCTCTAACTCTCGCTTTTGACTCTTGGCAGACGACAACAAAATTCATAAAATAATTCAATCTTTACAATACTGTTTTCTTCTTCAATCAGACATTAACTCTTTTAACCAATGGTGTTAAGTCAATAGATTAGAACTAAATATGAATAAATACAACATATTGTCATTTCAAAAAACAGCACAACCGATTTCCTTCAAGTACCGAATAGAAAACTCAAAAATTGATGAAGTTAAGCCCATCAGAGTTTTAGGAGTTGTTCTGGACTTTAAACTGACATACAACGAGCATATAAATAATGTAGTAAATAAATCACTGAAATTACTTGGCTTCATTTACAGAATATCCCCTGATTGTATCCAATGTTCGCACTATCAAAACTTTATTTCCCAACTGTTTACCCTCTTCTAGAATATGCCTCTGTGGTCTGGTCTCCATTATATGTGAATCGCATAAATCTCATTGAATAATTCCAACATCGCTCATTTCGCAAAGTAGCGTGGATGCTTGGACTAGAGAGAGCTAACTATTCATATGCTGATATAGAGTCAATGTTAAATATTTCTAGTTTACAAAAACGTAGAACTAATATTGACTCCATAAATATGTTCGGCATACTAAATGGTATAATCGATGTGCCATCATTACTGGGACAAGTAAAATTCCATATTTCGACTCATAGGTTGAGAAACAATGAAGTACTGTTCATCGATAATCATAGAACAAACTATGGCCTTAATTCTCCAATGACCCGACCCGTCTTTGTCGTAATGTTAACTCAAGACAAGATCTGGACTTTTTTAGTTCAAGTTTACAACGATTTAAACGAGTACTAAATACATAGTCCATATCTTGTCTTGATGTTCTTTATGTTTGTCAATGCTTCCTAGTTATTTTTTAATGTTTTTAAATAGTCTTTAATTATTTTTATTTTTATTTATTTTATTTTATTATGGAAATCAATAGTTCTACATACATATTTTTAGTAAACAAACATATATAGTGTATAAACTCAGAATTAATCACAGATTTCCACATAGTTTACAAAGTTAGTAAAGATATATTACAAATCAAATAAATACATACAATTTATACATATAAAAATGTTATTTTCATGTACTCAATAATCAAAGATTTTTTCAATATTTATTTTAAGAACATTAAGTTACTGTAAATTGGGCGGGATAAGGACAAAAATGCTTGAAGAGAGGATAAGGAGGGGAGGGGAGATGTAAATATTTATTATTATAATGTCTACTAAGTTACATAATACATTTTTAGTGTAAATTTTAAATCTGACAGAGTGATGTTTGTGTAATTTATATTTTTTAATTTTGTATTGTACATTGAAAAAGTCCTACGAAAAAAAGCATTTTTAACATACGATGTTTTACTTATTGGTACATGAAACAGGTGGTACCGTTATAATATAAATACCCAATGAATTACGTAAATGGACAATGTCCGTAAATAAATACATAAATTATATGGCGTTAGCTAAAGTTATGGTTTTATTTATGTTTTTTTTTTAAGATTGTCACTGATTTTTTTGTTTATGTTGTTTATATGCAGAAGTGTTTTGTTTTGATAATCATAATTTAATAGTGATTTGTAGAAATCTTGTGATTTATAATTTAATTATATTTTAATAATAAGTAGTAAATACGATACAAGTTCTTTTGCTGCTTTCGAATTCTCGCTAATATTTCATCGTTGCAAACGGTAAAACAGTATTTTTGCGCACGGTTGTGAAAATTTAAATAAAAACCTGCTTTTTTGTTCAATTTATTCCGTTCTTCAGATATTATGGCAGATGACCTAATATGAAGACTTCATTTGCGGATATTCACTCAAATATTTATTCTGTTTGTGAGTCATTCCGATACACACAATTAGCATGTGCAAAAGGTCAAGATTAAATAATAGAGGCGCAAAACAGAAACTTCGATTGAAGCGAAGCGAGCGTGAATTTAGTTAAATGTAATTAATATATCTTTTTGTAATTATTTTTGGTTTTTTAGAAGTCCAACAAAACTTGATTTTTAGTGATTGACTGAAACAAGATTTTCTGCCGAAACTAAAGCCGAAGCCGAATTTCGGCTTCCGTTCTAGTTTTGGCCGAATCCAAAAGTTATTTAAATAAGTTAAAAATCTAAATTAAAAAAATAATTGAGAAGGGAATATGGAAGTGTAGGCGTTTACAGGGCTAATGACCTGTTATTGGCTGGTTTGAGTGGCCACTTCACACACTGTGTAACGTTCACCAATCTGCCCATGTTTTAACATCCACATTTCCTCAACTCTTTCATCTGTTGACTTTTGTAAAGTAAAAGAGCTGAAACCTTAACATGTAGTGCAACAAATTTAGATCTAAATAACTCCCTACTAAAGAAATCCAGCCTGTCTACAAGCATTCGGACACACTCAAAATATTATTAAGAAAAAAAGAACTGAAAACCAACAGTAAATACAACATTAAAAAAATAAGAAAGTGAAGAAAGTAAAAAAAGAAAAAGAAAATATAAAATATACTGATCTAAACATGCACAAACACACATATATACACCCTCTCATTTAATCACACATATACACATCCACATTCACACCCTTATACGCACAGTACATACACATACATAATACTATGTATGCATAATGTCATCTTATTTTTTTATTTTTGGTACCTACTCTATTTCTCCCCGTAAATTCTGTGGTAAATTATTAAACAGTTACCTTTCTGTTTTGTCGGCCTCGTGGTGTAGTGATCAGCGCGTTTGCTTACCACGAAAGAGGTCTCGGGCTCGATTACCGACATGGTTGACATGAAATATTTATTTAAAAATGTGTTTTTACACTAGAATATTTTATAGTCCCTGGACTGGTACCTGAAGCGTAAGACTGATCATTTTAACTTTACGTAACAAAAATGATCAAGATTCAATGCGGTTGGTGGACCAACGCAGTGCCCCGTGCACCATTAGGTGCGGAAAGGGAATGATGATGACCTTCCCGTATACTTTGCAAAATGATGTTTGTCAGTAGTTGTTTTGATTCTCCGTAGAGCCACTTATATTGTCATATATAAAATAGTTAGTGCGTCAAATAATAAATTATCGATAAAAAACTTTCAAACGTTTTTTGTTTTATTTTTAAAAATTAAAATATTTTCTTTTTTTTTTTGTTCATATATTTAAAATGTTTTATCTTTGTTCTTTTCATATTGATGTGCCAGTAATTATTTTTTTATTGTGTCTCTGATTTAGTGTATGTACTACTTGCGAACCCGGCAAAATCCAAAGTCTAAAAAAAGTGAGATACTAATTGAAACATATTCAGAATACATTTTTTAAAAATAATTATAACATTGTCAGTTTAAACAAGGGCTTTGTTTGTAAGAAGTTGACTTTTAAATTATTGGGTTTGTTGCAAACATGGCAACCTCTACTTGAGTATTATAAAGTTGAAATGAATAAAATAAATTTTATTATTTCACTACTGTTTCTTAACATAATAATGCTTATGTCATCACTGATGACGTATAAAATATTTACTGATCATAATTAAAAATTTGAGTTAAAAAAAAAAGTTGAAGTTAAGTATTGTATCCGTTTTTTGTGATTAGCTCAAAATAAAGAAAGGTGGATTTTGCCGGGTTTTTAATAGTACCCTCATGTGTATTATATTAATCTCCACCAAAAACGGAAATTATCAAAAAACAATTTTCCAAAATAAACCATACATAAAAACTTACCTAAATAATAGCGTAATTCAAATCCGTCTCTAAATTTTGCAGTAACAGATTTCAAGTTTACTACTTGACACCGCAAACTAAGCAATCACCATTGCGTTAGTGAACCATAATTAGGAATATCACAATTGTTGTTTTTTTTAAGTTTTTCGCAAATTTTTCAGTATCTCTTTCAATGGAGATTTCGAAGTTTGCTTCTGATACCTTCAAATATTGTATTTAGTTAATTATTCGTTTTGACTCAACACAGTATGTTGGTCCCGTGGAGTTATATCATAAAAAAACGTAAATTGAAGAAACGTGAAGAAATAAAATAAATAAATTATACTTTAATAAAGACACTGCACTAAAAGTACTTCATGTTGAAAATAAAATATTAAAACTAGACAACTTAGAAATCTTAGAAATGAAAAAAGCGATTCATAATAAGAAAACAATAAAAAATTACCAAATAAACAATATTTCCTTGAGTCCTCTTCCGTCTAACTTCGAAAATAGTGATATCAAATTACCACCCGTGTAAGGAATATATTTGAACATCCATATTCCTTCAATTCTTTCATCTATTGATGTTTGTGAAGTTGAAGAGCTGAAACCTTTATTTATGCGGGTGAGATTCATCTAATTGAATTATTTCACCTACATACTAGGCAGTCAAATATAGGCAGAATGGTGAATGTTACACAGTGTGTAAAGTGGCCACTTAAACCAGCCATTGACAGGTCATAAGCCCTGTAGATGCCTAGACTTCCATATTACCTTCTCTTAAATTTTCTTCATCTCTGTTGTAATATATTAATATAAACAGCTCCCCAGGGAGTTGAATCCAGTCCTTGTCTACAAAAATTTGGACAAACTCAAAATATTGTAAATAATAACTTATGACCAAAACGTCTTTTTTGTTTTTTTTCTGTTTAGGTTTCATTATTGTTGATATAAAATACAGATACGATTGTTTAGATTAGGAAATGACTATTTCCAAAGTATTCCAATGTATTGCCACAAAAAGTATCGTCATTCAATCGGTGACGTAACAGTACCGTTACCTAAAGGAGTTTAGCGAATTGTATTTATTGTGCGCTGTACCGCTATCTGGTTATTTGACTCTTATTAACTAGATGGGAGATTTTCATGTATCGGATGTTTTTGCAACGGCTGCGAACTGAGATAAAAACAATTAATAGGGAAATGACTCGTTTTTTTTACAATTTTAAAGTAATTAAGGTATATGAAATACGTTGTATTTTTCAGAGTGTCTTTGTTCGTATCGTATTTATTCAGATTTGTCAGTTGTACCCCTATCTCAGCTGAAAAAGCTTCAGAATCCTTAATAAAAATATTTTTTTTTGTTTATTTTTTTGTTGTTATTTTATCATGAATTCAATCTAAATTAACACGTACACAATTACACATTCACAGCTTATTT
Source organism: Micrasema longulum (assembly GCF_059751315.1). Classification (NCBI taxonomy): domain Eukaryota; kingdom Metazoa; phylum Arthropoda; class Insecta; order Trichoptera; family Brachycentridae; genus Micrasema; species Micrasema longulum. The sequence goes on along the minus strand of NW_028278048.1, from coordinate 46,274 downwards.
TGTATTTTATTCTATATTGTATAATTTAAAAGAAAAAAAACCAACATACGTCAATTTTGTGTAATTTTATATTTAAAGACATATGTACGCGTACATGTGAAATTGTATTGACTAATACCTACAAATTGTAAAATTTTAAGTTCGTATCTTGGTTAAATTAATCGTATCTTGGTTATCTCGTCAAACTATTATTGACAATCCAATTTCATCAATAAAAAAAAAAAAAACTTACTTGTTTATTTTTATTACCTTATAATTGTTTTTTATTTTTTACTATTATATCAAATTGCATTGTAGTATTAGCAAATACGCATTTCATAGATACATATTTTTATTTCTTATTTTTTCGTGATAATATATGCTTGCTTGTTTATTAATTTAACTTAAAAATGTCTTTCTTGCTTACCGTAACACTTTATTTATTGTTTGCTTTACAGAATTTATTTCATAAGCTTTTCATTTTTTCTTTATATGCTTACTGTTTTTTCTTGCATACCTTTGTTATTATTGTTTTTTTTTTTTACTTTGTAAAACTTTTCATCATACTCGTATCCTTTTAAACTAATTTCACTTTTTTTTTCTGTATATTCTGTTTATTATTTAGTATGTTAGCATGTATTTCATTTTTTTTTGTAAATGCCTTTTGGGCGTTAATGAACAAAATAAATAAATAAATTAATTACCTTATGAAAAAAATAAATAAGAATGAGTTCTTATCATGCAGTTATGAATAAAAAAAACGTTAAAGCAGTTTTGACTGAAAGCTGTTTTACTCGTAATAAAGTTTGTGAGAAAAAAAAGATCTTACGTATCCTTTAGGATACATTACCAATAAAATGGTTAAAAATGCTATCACATTAAAAAAAAAAACGTTTATTTTCATTTAAAAAAAAAGTTTAAATATGCCTTTGTTTTTAGCTGCGCTCAAATAAAGTTAGTGCGAGTGTGTTAACAGTTCCCAAGCAGGTAAATCGCAAAGCTATAATTATGTCATTTTTTTAGCATATGAGAGATTTTGAAATATTTTATTGTGTACACTTAACTAAAAATAATATTTATTTGAGTTATGAATCTATTTTATCGGATGTACGATATAGGAAGGAAATTACGTGTTTATTTATCATACGTCAAAGCATAATACTTGCAATTAATTTACGTTGACATCATAAATATTATATAAGTATAAATAATAAGTAAACATGAATTAAAAAGTGGTTTATTACTTTTAATATATAACTATTTTGTGATTGAAAATCTACATGTTGGTTACAGTTATTTACGAGTGAATTGATTTAGATTTCCGCCCTACAAACGGGCATTAATGAAAAGAAAGAGTATTAATTACTTCAATATTCTAGTTGAAATGTAGGTTTCACTGTTACAGTATTACATTTAACGACGTTTTAAAAATACCGGAGTCGAACAAAATATAAAAACAAACGGTCTTTTAAATTCCCATGAAACTGAAGACATTCATTATGTGATTTTGATTTCCGGTTTCATATAAAGGCGGCACCGTTGCATTTATGAACGCCCTACAAATTGGCCAACAACACAGATGGTTTAAAGAGAAAGATAAAAATGTGGATGTCTGCTTTGTAGCGCTTTATTATAATTTATTTATTTTATCAGGTAAATAAACATTATGTACACAAATATTGCCAATTTCTTTGTAGGGTCAAAGCACCAGTAAATAACCACCCCCTAGTAAATGACCATTTTTTTAAATATTTTTTTTTATAAAAAAATATTAGCTTTCTTATAATTTACACAAATATTTAGATTTTGGTGGCCATTTTCAACGAGTTGTAAATAACTCACTATTAGAAAATGGAAATCACGTGAGTCCGCAACACTAGCCACGGGACTACAACCTGATTTAAATTATAATTAATAAATTATATTCGTTGTGCAAGTACAATTATTTTGGAATCAAGATGTTACCAGTTGTTCTTGGCCGCGTATTTACGTTTTGTGACGTAGAAACATCAATATTTATACATTTTATATTTGAAGCACTAACTTTGTGGCCTCGTGATGTAATGGTCACCGCGTTTGCCTACCATGCATTTTAGGTCTCTCGATTCCCTTCATACATTATTAAAACATTAAAAAATAATTGTTTTTATCATACGAATGTTTACTTTTTTTTTTTATTACGTGATTTGAAAAAAATAAGCCTTTTTAAATATATTGGCTGAATAAACATAGCGCACTGGACTTAATGAGTTGTTTACCTGAAGATTTAATAATATTCAATCTTCAGGTTGTGGTATATTTACTCTATGTATTTACGTTTCGTTGTATCTTTTCAGATCTGAAACAGAGTGCTTTTAGAGACGTTTTTCTTATATCAATTGTATTGGTACTTAAAAATATTTTTTAATATCAGGTATTTGTATTGTTTTCAATGGTTTTAAGTATTGTTTCTAATATTTATTTAAAAAAAAGAACATTTATGTAAAAAGATTTAAAACAACATTTTTAATTAACATATTACAACAGAGATGAAGAACATTTAAGAGAAGGTAATATAGAAGTCCAGGCATCTACAGGGCTTATGACCTGTCAATGGCTGGTTTAAGTGGCCACTTTACACACTGTGTAACATTCACCATTCTGCCTATATTTGAACATCTATATTCCTTCAATTCTTTCATCTGTTGATGTTTGTGAAGTTAAAGAGCTGAAACCTTTCCATGAAGAAGTATAGAAATTGAAAAAATAATATTTTCAGGCGTTGCCTAGTATGTAGGTGAAATAATTCAATTAGTTGAATCTCACCTGCATAAATAAAGGTTTCAGCTCTTTAACTTCACAAACATCAACAGATGAAAGAATTAAAGGAATAAAGATGTTCAAATATAGGCAGAATAGTGAATGTTACACAGTGTGTGTAAAGTGGCCACTTAAACCAGCCATTGACAGGTCATAAGCCCTGTAGATGCCTGGACTTTTATATTACCTTCTCTTAAATGTTCTTCATCTCTGTTGTAATATGTTAATATAAACAGCTCCCCAGGGAGTTGAATCCAGTCCTTGTCTACAAAAATTTGGACAAACTCAAAATATTGTCAACATATTTAAATTTGAAATCAATATTATGTTCTTCAGTCAAAATATTTACAGTCAACAATACACTAAAATATTTATTGTGTATTTAAAACGTCTTTTCTTATTCTATCTTTAGTACTTTTTGTGTAAAATATTAATACATCAAACTTAAACAAACTTGTAAAATGTATTTCTTGGCACTGGGTTTCCCGGGGAGGATTTCAAAATATTTTTGTTGTTCAAGCCCTAATAGATTTGTATTAATGAAATACATTACAATGAATTAACACAACCTGAACAATCTTTGAATCTATTTAAATGTACAATACGTTAGGTCATGGCATGGGTGTATCATCACGAGTCAGGAGTGATAACTCCGCTCGCTTCTTGAATGCTCGCCTTTGCATCGACAGTACTGTTTAGTGAGATTTCGTTTACTGTTTTGAGATCCTTGGCAGAGGGGAAAAGAATCCGACGTTGGTTCTAAAATTTTCCACAGCAAATATAGCATTGGTACGCAAGGTACGGTGAGGTACATTAAGGTTAATATGTGGAAGGATATCGTAAGCATCACTATTGTATATTATTTTGTGAAATAATATCAAACCCGTCAAAACCTAGTAGCTGTAAACATGCTGCCAAATGGTCACCTGTCAAACATGATCAGGTCATGGTAAATTATTTGTGTTCAATATTGTTGATTCCCCTTCCAGCTGCTGCAGATATCCTTATCAATCTTCTGAACACATTCTGAGGTCTTGTTCCTTTCCCCCTCTCTGTGATTACCGAATGAACCTCGCTACTATCCGTGGCCCTGTTATAGGTCCTGTCGGATGTACAGATTTGGGGCTTCCAAAAATAATTTCAAGGATTTTAAAAAGTTTTGTAATCATTTCGGCAAATTCATCATATCCAATCAATTTTTATCCCAGCCAGTAAAGAATTCACTTCCTTCTTTTCTCAATTCAATGTACGACATATTATGTACTTCTTGATTACTTTCTTTCAGCACAAAGATGCTAAGGCAACCAGATTACAGAGAGCTCCTTCGGGCAGCTTTTCTCGTTCGACAACGAGCAACTTTTCCGTGATTAATGATTTTGATAAAATTATCAATGAAACTTCTCGGTTTAGTTTTACTTTTTTGTTATTTTGACCAACGAGCGCTTTCGCCTTAGTAGGCATCTTCAAGAATGGTTGAAAATTTCTAGCCTAGCGCCCAGAGAGCCGAAATGCATTAACCAAATAAACATGAAGTTTTTTTGGTTACCGGACGGCCAGCCTAAGTGATCGATCGAGTCCGGATTGAAATGCGGTACCCCGTCTGTAGGCTTTACCTGCTCTGGTGAATAATCGCGTTTGTATTTCGCGGGGAGCCGATCTATTTGAGTCATGCATTAGGTACAGAGCACGGGTGAGAGAGTGTTCCTAATGGACGGATTAGCACTACAACGATAGATGCATATTGATATGTTTACGTAGCCTGTATTCCTGTTCGCTGTGCTGCCGAACCGCCGAGTATTTGGATACGTTATGCGGCTACACATGTGTATATGTTTGACAACCGGAAAACTTATAAAGGGGCGAAATGAGACCTATATTTTACGCGAGGTTTGTCCGTTTTTTTTCAAATAAAAAAATGAGTTTTTATGAAAATAAAACTTTGTTATTAGTGTTACACAATTTATTATTTTACAAGAACACAACTATAGTTTTGGGAGAGCACTTCAACCCTCGACGGGTGATATAAAACTAACATAGTAAACACAGAATATTGCTCACAATGTCATAGAATTCAAACAAAAAATAACCAAATTAATCGGTGAAACTTAGAGCAGGGCGGTTTTTTTCTCCCGTATCTAAGGTGTTAGTATATGAATGGATAGTTATCTAAAATACAGATATGAAAACATGATTTATTTTCATAATAATTTATAATAAAGTGTTACGAAGTGAATGCCGATTCAATCAAAAAATATTTAAAAAATTGAGCTTTAAAAGTAAAAAAAAAACGGTTAAAATTACACGCCTCATGTTATTTTATTTGATTACAAGCCTTCAAAATGGAATCTCAAGTAGACGAAAGCTGCTCGCGATATTTGCGCAGTGTAAAGTAAAGATGCCACGAATGAAAAGAGAGTTCGTTGATGGTCTTTGCGTTTCATAAACGATAATTTCGACCAGTAGCTCAATTACAAATAACTATCGACGTGCTAATAAGCGAAGTGATAACAATTCTCGCCATGGTTGTTTATTGTATTCGCGATTGCAATGCAACATCCGTAAACACTTAATATTAAATGACAAAATATTTACGTTTCGTGACGTATAATCCTGCTGCGCAATCACACATTTGAATTTCACCGGTGTAAATATGGAAAATATTCCAAAACTGTTATTTTTATTTATTTATTTATGATGCTGTTGATTGCATTTAGCTGGCGGTTGGCAAGCCAAATGTTAAAAAAAGCATTTGCCATAGTAATTAGAATTTAATTTTCACTTTTTTGTCTCTTTACTATTTTGCAAATGCAATATAATATTGTATTTTTATTGGTTTGTTCTATAGAAACAATACCCTACACTAAATATATCAGATACGTGGGAATAACTATTGCCGAGTTTATGAAGTCTGTTTAATACGACATTACAAGTATACACTGTCCGTGAATTGTTACTACAAAACGGTGGCACCTGTTTAGTCATTCTTCCAGGCACCCTGAAGTTGATGAGAGATAATAGTTCAGGGCAATATCATATTGAATTTACAATTTTGAATAAATTTAAAATTTCTTTAATTTTTCTTCTATCGTTAAGTTTAAACAATTTTAATGTTTTTAGTAAAAAAACGTAATTTAAAAATTCATGGCTGATTCTAAGTTTAAAATGTATATACCGTAAGAGTTTTTTTTGGACTCTTTCCAGAGAATTTTGGTGACAGTTGTAGTAAGGAGTCCATATTGTAGAGTTATACTCTAACTGGCTTCTCACTAACGAAGTATACATCAAATTCAAAGTGCCTATGTTTTTGAATTCCTTAGTCACACGTAACACGTATTCTGAATAAGTTTAAATTTATATCTCAATTTTTTAGATTTTGAATTTTCACGGTTTTGCAAGCAGTACCCTCAATTAAGAGTCTCCAGATATGTACCGCCGAAGAACTGTCAAATGTAGTCGGCCACGGTTAATAAAACAAAGAACTTGGGTTAATTAGCTGAAAAACATAAAGGAATGGTATGAATGCAAGACGGCAGAGGCGAAGATGGTAAAAATGAAAAGTGGGTCATCAATGTTAACGTCCGTCGGAGAAGATACAGGTAAGTATAGGGTGTACTATATTTTGTAGTGACCGGCCGACGTTTCGGTTCCGGTTTCGGCCAAAAGTTAGCCAAAACTTCGGCTCAGCCGAAACCTGCGATCTAGATGTGTCGGATTACGTTTGGCTGCACTCGGGTGCATCTGATGGTTACCTTTAGTTTGTATCGGCTTTGAACACTTAATTTTATTTTTACAAATACAAAAATTTCGTGACAATTGTTTCGCCTTTCCATTTTCCACTTTCGTTTAAAAATGCCGTAACGAAGCGAAACAATGAGGAACTTCAGCCCTACGGGAAATTGGATACAAAAAAAATTTTCTTGCGCGGGGTAAACATTAGAGCATTCAATTGTCCGGCAAAGTTTCTTGAAAATGTACGGAAAAAATAATAAAAACGCACTACTTTGAATGACATCACTGGTGCATATGAATCAACCTATGATCTGAGAGCTATGGCAGATTTCCGGTCTGCTTGTCGCTTCTGGACCAATGGGAAGAACTGAATGAGAATAAGCGGAAATGAACCTCTGACGTCACACGCGGAATTATTTCAGAAATACAAAGCTTTAAAAAATCGTAGCGCTGATAATAAGATATGCAAAAATTGAAAAAAAACATTTTTAGCTTTGTTTAATAGTCTATTAACCAATAAAAAATATTAAAAAACCACTGAACTTCCTTATTGTCACGAAATTTTTGTTTTTACATTTGTAAAAATAAAATAAAAGTGTTCAATTGACTAAAATCAGTGTTTGATTTCTTATGTTATAAGTTTAAATATGTATCGAATATTAGAGAGCATTTTTACGATTCTAATGATATAACAACCTATTTAATTATTTATTTTTATTTTATCTATTTATTAAGAGCCGTTGTTAATTTGTACAAAATAAATAACATAGTTAAAATATATAATAGAACATAAGTCAGTTAATAGCAAAGTTAATACATGTTTTTTATTTTATTTTAATAAATGAAACCGGTTGGTTTTTCTATTACAATCAACTTTTTTATTTTTTTAATGTTATAAAGAACATTCCAAATAAGAGACTAGCTCTTGTGCGTGGAAAGTGACTTACACTGTTATATTTATTTAGTAATTTAAAGTTATATCATTTCGAATATTTGAGTACATGAGAAAAAAAAATATTTCTACGAAATAAATAGAAAAAAAGAAAATAATACCATTTAAAATAGAATGCTTGATTTACTCGGGTTCAAAAATTTTCCAATTTTATACTTCTTATACCAGCTAGTTAATTAAACAATGTTTTGAGGTGAATTGGTTCAGCCGGATGAATCTCACCCACATGATAAAGGTTTCAGCTTCTTTACTTCCCGAAAGTCAACAGACAGAAGAGTCGAGGAAATGTGGATGTTTAAACAGGGCAGAATGTTGAACGTTCATCATCATCATCATCATCAGCCGTCTCTTGTCCAATGGTGAACATAGGCCTCCCCCTTTAGTCTCCATATTTCCCTATCCTGAGCCAACCGCATCCAACCACTTCCTGCAACTCGTCTTATGTCCTCAGACCACCTTGTCTGAGGCCATTCCAGGACTTTATTGGTCCATCTAGAGTCTGAGGTTTTGGCTATGTGACCAGCCCAGCTCAATTTCTGGTTGGCAGCCCTATGGACCACATCGGTGACCTTTGTTCTCGCTCCGATCCATATATTGGTTTTTTTGTCTCTCAACGAAATACCCAGCATTCTCCTTTCCATGGCTCTTCGTGTCATTGATAATATATGTAATTTTTTTTTCGTGAACACAAAAGTTTCACAGCCATATGTCAGTACAGGGAGAACATTGTTGGTTTAAAATTTATTCACATCAGACGATATCGAAAAGATAGTTCGCTCGTGCGATCGTTCCGACGATTTCTTTCGCTGTTCGAAGTTCAGGTACGCTGTAGGAACGCAGTGCGCCGCGGGCTCCGAACATTTGGACAGGGAACGAAATGCCACCCGTATGACCAAAATAATTGAACCAGTTGTGCTGCTAAACGTCGCCCAACCGAGAAACTACCGACCCAGTGATGGCATCATTAGCATTAGCAGCGTCAATTTTTAGTTAATTAAAGCAGCAAACGAATTGCTAAAATAAATTAGATTTTGAGAAAATTACTGAATTTTACTGAAAAGTTTAAACAACCACGATATTCAATAAAAGTATTTTTATGCTAATTATCAGCATCATATCATCTACTTCAACAAATTACACCAGAGATGGAGAATATTTTAGACAACGAAATATGGAAGCATAGACATTTAGAGGGCTTATGACCATTCATTGGCTGGTTTAAGTGGCCATATTAAACACTACGTAACTCTCGTCGTTTTACTTATGTTGAACATTAGAGATTTATTTATTTTTTAAATTTATTTATTTATTCATATACAAGACATGCAGTGCTTTTGTACCAACAAAAATACGTATTTAATAAAATATAAACGCTAAAAAAATTAATCATTGTGTGAGTGTAATTTTTTTTAAGAGAAAAGGTTTTTTTTTTTAAAAAGGGGTACAAAATTGAAGTTGCTATTTTTGACGCAAAGATCATCGAAACTCTTTTCAATCCTAAAAAAAATAAAAACGTTCTTATAAAGTACACACGTAAATACACAATGGTATAAAAAAGAAAACATAGAAAGCACAATAGTCTAACAAATGCAAATTACCGTTCACCATCTTTTAAATTATTCCATTGAGTTGGTCTTGTAAACTATACTTTATCTATAAAATATCAGCAACGTCAGAATAGTTTTTTCGACTCCAGAATAGCATTATAAAACCAGCGGCCTTATTCTGAGTCCGTGTTATTGCAAGTTAAAGCTGAAATTAACACGGCCGCGCTTTACTTCGAGCATAAATTCAAATCCGTATTCTGGGCGGTATTCCAAACGCTCTCGTGGCCGTATTATCTCGTGTATTTACATACTAAATACACGAGAAGAACTGTTTTCTCGTGCCGCGAGAGTGGTTTAGAATAGCATTTTCATTTTTTTTTCATTTCATTTTTTTTTTTTTGCACTACAACAGGCCAGGAGGCCCAATTACAGTGGTGAATTACATTACAGAACAACCAGGCTTGAGAAAAATCACATTTTAAATTTATGTGTTCTCACCGGGAATCGAACCCGGAACCTTCCGTGCGTGAGTCAAGCGTCTTGACCACTTCACCACGGAGGCCGCAGCATCCCTGTTAACACGAGCTCATATTAAATTATCGCGAACTTAGAATTAGGCCGCAGTAATAAAAAAATGAACTAGCGGTTTTTTTTTATTTCAGTAGGTATGGGAGTTAGTCAATCTTAAATACCTTGTATATTTTAATCTACACCCGAAATAAAAGGTATCAACTTAAAATTTACTGAACAAACCTGTTTTTTTAGTAAAAAATGTGAAAAAAAATAAAAAATAGAAGAGATTTGAGTTTCTTAACGTGTTTACCAATACCATTTCATAACATCTTTTTCAGTAAATTGGTATATCCATATTTTGCGGGTTTTTTATTTATCTGATCTTGCCATTGACATAATAACACATTGACATGCCCTATATACTAAAATATTTTAATTTACTAATTTAACTTTCTGTATTTATGTTTCTTCATGTAACTGTTGTAATTGGCTTAGGCCGTATATATATAATGAATAAATAAATCATTGGACGTATAATCATTAGTGAGACCATTATATGGAGCATAATGCTATCGTATTAAATAAAAAATCCTCAAATTAACCACTTTCCAAGGGGGTAGAGAAGATTCAGAATACCACCACTGGCTGGAGGTCGAAAAACGACTAAATACGCGTTCGGCATGACTGAGCGTTTGGGCATTAGTTAAGTGTCATAATTTTTGAGGGCTTAGGGCAATTCTATGTGTATTAATATGTCAATGGATCATGCCAAATATTTCAAAGCCGTTTTGGTTTGACAGTTATTGTTTCCCAATGAGGAATTTCAGCCCTACAGGAAATTGGATACAAAAAATGTTTTCTTGCGTGTGGTAAAAATTAGAGCATTAAATTGTACGGCAAAGTTTTTTGAAAATGCACGGAAAAAATAATAAAAAATATTTTGATAAAAACGTACTACTTTGAATGACGTCACTGGTTCATGCGAATCAACCTATGATCTGAGAACTATGGAAGATTTCTGGTCTGCTTGTCGCTTTTGGACCAATAGGAAGAACTGAATGAGAATAAGCGAAAATTAACCTCTGACGTTACACGCGGAGTTATTTCAGAAATACAAAACTTTAAAAAATCTTAGCGCTGATAAAACGATATACAAAAATTGAAAAAAAAAAAATTAAATTAGTTAAATAGTCTATTAACAAATAAAAATAATTATGAAAACCACTGAACTTCCTCATTTGCAGTGCAATAATAGCATTAGCGATGGCTTTTTTCATACTTAGCAAATAAATTTCGTGTGCAAATGAAATTAAGATGAATTGTCATGATTTTCATTATTACACCAAGCTATTATCTACCGTTACTCCAATATTATCTTACTGATGTAACGAATTCGGTCAGCGTGAACTTAATCGTGATTATTTAAGCACTTTAAATGCTAACCGCAACAAAAATTCAAGAAAATGCTATTACAAAACGTAAACTCGTAGATAATAATATGACCTATGAAATTTTGATATGTCATAAAGAACAAATTGAATAAAATAAGAACACGAATGAAATGTCTTTTACAGATATCTCAACGGAGATGAGGGAAGTATGATTATAATTTATTGAGTGTTTCATTGATATAAACCTATAATAAATCGTCCATGCATCCACCACACACATTAAACTTATATGTTGATTTGTTGCAACGGATAGGGAAAACATTTTTAAGAAGGGAATATGGAAGTCTAGGCATTTACAGGACTTTTGACCTGCCTTTGACTGGTTTAAGTGGCCAGTTTACACAATGTGTAACATTCACCATTGCCCATGTTCAAACGTCCACATTTCCTCAATTCTTACATCTGTTGACTCATGTGAGGTAGAAATATTTAAATCGGGTTGTGGTCCTGTGGCTAGTGTCTCAGACTCACAGACCGAAGGTCTGTGGTTAGAATCCCACTCTACCCCAACTTGATTCCCATTTTCGAATAGTGAGTTATTTACAACTCGTTGAAAATGGCCCTCAAAATGAAATATTTGGGTAAATCATAAGAACGCAAATATTTATTTTAAAATAAAAAAAAAGAGCTGAAACCTTTGTAACGCGGGTGAGATTCATCCCGTTGAATCCTTTCACCTATTACCTATAAGGCAACGCCTGATAGCAATTTTTCTAATTTTTATATTTATTTTTATACCAGTTAGTTTAATCCACAATGTCTGTCTGTCTAGCCTGTCTGCAACATTTGAAGATGCTCAAACCAGTGTCCCCAGTTTACAAAAGACCTTTTGGATTTGGAACGTAAATAACCAATTAGAATGGTCAGTCTTTTATCTCGTTTCCACTCACGCTCATCATATCTCTGTACTATTTTGATACTACTCTCCCGAAGCAATCGATATTTTACTGTTTATTTATTTATTTAAATATACGCCCAATGGGCATTTTTAAGGACATATATGTAAACATGGAAAATAATTATAAAAGAAAGTAAAAAGATACAATGGTATAAAGCAGACTCGGTGGGAGTGGAAGAGGAAGAGAGGTGTTTATAATTGAATTTGATTCAGTGATCGTAAGAAAGAAAACAACTTATCAAAAAAATCAAGACTGGTATGTATGTTGGCGTTGTCACGTTTAAATAAATAAATAAAATACTGACCAATTAATTAATAAGTAATATATCCAAATTGGTTATAGTAACCGAGAGCTTTGTGATTAGTAGTATTACAATTCATCATCATCATCATTTCCTTTTCACACCTAATGGTTTATAGGGCACTGCATTGGTACACTAATCGTAAGTATCTTGATCTTTTTTTTTATCACTTAAAGATAATATAATCAGTCTTATGCTTCAGGTACCAGATCAGGGACTATAAAATATTATCTATGGAGTTTAAAGTTGCTAATTCTGTCGGACAAACTCGGACGTTAACACTGTGTTACTCACGTGAACGCCCCCGGAGGAGTGTGTAGGCGCTTGCTCCTGAAGGATAATATGAAGTCAGGCTATAAAAATTATTCGTTATTGTGTGAAAAAGACAAACTTATTGTTCCTAGCAAGTTGAAGGCAGAGATGTGAGAAAAATACGTTAGTCATCAACACGTGTAACCAAGGCCTTTGCAACAGGTGACCGTAATCTGAGAAGTTTGTTTATCCAGAAATTTTAATGTTAAACGGAAAGTTATTAAAGAAACACTTGGACTGATTTGAATGGATTTTAGACATAATATGGTGGTTCAGAAAATACATTACTTTAAAAATAGGGAGGTTCAAGATAATAAAAATATGTTCCAAATAATTTCGTAAGAAAACGTTAATGTAAATATATGCATTGAATTTACATAAAAATTGTTTTGAGTAGTTATATTGTATACTTAAAAATAAAATCTTGTATTGTATTCAATATAAAATTATGAGTTGATTCATCGGTCGTTGAAGTGAAATTATTGCGCGTGTGTGTGTCATCGACCAATGGACTATAAATCTAACAGATGTCATATAAAATATATCCAGAAAACATAGTATTGCATTTTACTACTTGGTTTCTGGAAAAAGCATGTTTATTATTATTCAAAACGTGCTAATTAAGTTAGATGGAAATATCTCCCGATCGCTCTTTTTCTCCATAACGCGTGACGATAGAAGAAAGCCAGAAGCGAAATTCTTCCAGTTCCCCATACATAATATAATTATTATAATCACTACTGGTGGTTGGTGGTATGTTGAGATGCCCACGTAATAAGCATTCATTAAAATTCAGCAGATAGCTGATGAGTATTAGGAAAACAGACAAAGCGGGGAGAACTATCTCAAGTAGAACGAATATGGTACGACTTCAACGCAAATCACAAAATTTCTCTTTAAGCGTTACATAATTTTATTTTATTCTTTTATTTATTGAAGTAATCATACATTCTTTGACAAAAATACAACCTCATAAAATGTAATCGAAACGCATTAATGTGTTCGTTGTATTATCGATAAATTGCAAAAATAAAATGAAACAAAAAAAATATTTAAGTTTGTAAGTGAAAATTCTTGATGGAAGTTCATTGTAATTTATTATATAAATAAAAGACGAGTGATACTGAGTGATCCACAAATTTGGAATATCCAGTGAATATCCAGTAATAAAGATACCAGTCTTGAAGATGTTGCGAAAGCGATGAAACCGGTCACCGGATATTCCAAATTTGTGGATTAAAGTATCACTCGTCTTTATTTATATAATAAAAAAATTATGTTGGTTACAGCAAAAAAAAACGGTATCGAATTCTTTTTTAAATTTTTTATTCCAAATTAATGTTTAAAAATAGTAAGTTTACGTTTAATCAATTAATTTTCTGAAGACATGAATTGAAATTTTCGATATACTTTGTTTTATTTTTTATCTTGTTTTGATTACATTTATGAGCACACATTATTAATATTTGTTATTTTAAAATATATTAAAGTAAGTGGTTTTTTTTAATTTCAATTTTATTATTTTTCTCCATTCTTCTGCTTAAAAAAAAAAACTATTTTATTTGGTTTTGTTGAGTTTTTTCTTTTCTATCTTCTTAATAATATTTTTCAATGTTTCAAAGCATCAAAAACAAAATAATAGATGTTTTTTATGTATACAGTAATACTGTATACATAAAGACATAATAATGTCTTTACTCTTTTATTTGATCCCTCATTAAAACTAATGTCTGAGCACCCGATGACAAACTATTGTTTAATAGTTTATAAGGACAAAATATGTGTTAATACTTTTTGTTTTCTTTTTATAATGTATTATTATAGTGTAATAATGTGTGTATTTTATTGAATAAAGATCATATAAAAAAAATCATTATGCTTTGACAGATGCAGAATATAATTCTAAATGTAATTTATGTATATTATTTTATTCTATAAGGTAATTTAACAAACGATGCTACTCAAAAAAACATACAATTAGTAGATATTCATCGATTCAATTCCACATTCCGTTTTAAATACCGATTCGTTTTTCGGTGAATTAAAAAAAATCATTTTATTTTCACAATTATAAATCCATACATAAAACATGAAGAACTATTAATGATTTCACTGTACTGTATAAAATTGTAAACTCTCTTTTGACGCACCAAAAATACTTGAATTGATTAATTTTAGAGTACCTGCTGTCAACACTAGGAGTACTTTATTGTTTCATTGCTCCAGTACTTCTTCCAACCAACAAAACAATGCATTGATACTGAGACTGCATAGGTAAGGTAACACTTATGGAACGGCTGCAGACATTCTGTCCAATTCTTTACAATCTTATAAGTTCACAATATCAAGTTTATTTGTAGCTGCTCGTCAAACTATTATTGACAATTCAATTCCATAAATCAAAAAAATACTTCCTGTTTATTTTTATTACCTTATACTTGTTTTTTATTTTTTACTATTTTATCAAATTGCATTGTAGTATTGGCAAATACGCATTTCATGGATACGTATTTTTATTTCTTATTTTTTCGTGATAATATATGCTTGCTTGTTTATTAATTTAACTTAAAAATGTCTTTCTTGCTTACCGTAACACTTTATTTATTGTTTGCTTTACAGAATTTATTTCATAAGCTTATATCTTTGCATTTTTGGTTTATATGCTTACTGTTTTTTCTTGCATACCTTTGTTATTAATGTTTTTTTTTTTTTAATTTGTAAAACTTTTTATCATATCCTTTTTAACTAATTTCACATATTTTTTCTGTATATTCTGTGTTTATTATTTAGTATGTTAGCATGAATTTCATTTTTATTTTTTGTAAATGCCCTTTGGGCGTTAATGAACAAAAAAAAAATAACTGGGTTTTCAACGTTTTATATAATTATTAACACAAAGATTTTTTATTTTTTAATTTTTCAATGTTACACAGTGTGTAAAGTAGCCACTTAAACCAGCCAACAACAGGTCATAAACCCTGTGGATGTCCGGACTTCCATATAAAATGTTCTTCATGTCTGTTGTAATATGTTAAAACAATTATTGTCAAAAGCGAATACCCACGCGATAGCTAAAACTGGCGCTGGTAAAAATATAAAGTGAGTTCTCGTATTGCATTAGCTGCACGATGTGAATTTCTTCGGTAAATTCAATTTGTACCGTTCTATTCAATTTGTGGCCCTCACGCCAAACATTTTTGTACGAATTTTGAGGTTATATTCTTTAACCTGCGTACATTTTTACTAAACATTATTAAATTATGTGTTTTTCGTTCTGCCAGTTTTGATGCCTGTTAAAAAAGGAAAAACCTTTTTTAATTACTTAAATGAATTGGAAACATTTACGTTACGGTTATTATTACAGCAAAACAATATAAGTATCATTATTTATTACAATATTTGAGTTTGTCCAAATGTTCATAGAAAAAAGACTGGATTTGGTCCAAGAAGAAGTTTAAAAATTAAAAAATTGTTTTCAGGCGTTGCCAAGTATGTGAAATAATTCAGTCAGATGAATCTCTTCAAAACAATAAAGGTTTCAGCTCTTTAACTTCACTAAAATCAACAGATGGAAGAATTGAAGAAATATGGATGTTCAAACATAGGCAAAATGGTGAATGTTCCACAGAGTGTAAAGTGGCCACTTAAACCAGCCAATGACAGGTCATAAGCCCTGTAAATGCCTTGACTTCCATATTCCCTTATTTAAGGTATTCTCCATCCCTGTTGTAATTTGTTATAATTATTTATGTTCAAAGCATTAACTTTGTGGTCAAACGTTTTAATTAATGTTAGTAAATATTTGTATTTAATTTCTTACCAAGTTTTTATGTTTACCGGTTAAAAGACGCGTACGTCTCTACACTCACAACACCAACATGCAAATACTAAAATCAGATGTATATACTCTAATACTAAAATATACTTTCACCTTTACCATCACCATAGTATACACAGTTTTTACGAAAAAATACATAAATTACATCCAGAATTAAAGGGGATGCAAACATCAACATGTCCAAACATGCGCTAAAATTCAGTTTAAAATATTTAGTGATATGTTGCAGAATGTATGGGTGGGGTTAGGAAGGGGAGGGGCTAGGAGGTAGAAAGGTCCACGAAAAATTTCAGTAAATGGTTTAATACTCATATTTACTTACATTAGTTGAAATGTTTGATTATAAAGTTAATTTAATTGTAAAAGTACAGTTACAGCAAACACGAACGAAACGCACGAAAGGTTCCAGGTTCGATTCCCGAAATTGAAAACAAAAAAAACAAAATTGTAACCCTGGGTGTAATGTTTGTTTATTCATGCTTTATTAAGTTAGTTTATGACATTTTAAGATCTAATATAAACTTTTAATAACTTTACAATTTTTTAACAAAACTTTTCAAGAAGATATAAACAAATATTCTATTTATTTTATTTTGCATGATGAGTTTTGAGACTCTGTTTTTCTCCTCATTGGTAATCGTATCTTTTTTTATCCTTAGTTTCATATGAACGACAAAAAAAATACGTCCGACGAACGCGTCAGCTTCACAACGCTGCTGACTTCTCTCCAATCGATTTCCTTATTTAGGATTTTTGCCTGAGAGCAACCGTTGAGTGTAAAACACTCGTCTAGAGTTCTGGTTCTGTTTCACGCTCAGCACTGTATTCCTTATCCGCCTAGACCCACAGAAAAAACCTATGGCATAAAATTTTCTCGGAACACTATTAACGTGAACGAACGATTCCGACAAATTCCTAATCTTTCCATAAATCTCTCCTCCGGCACTTCGTCTTGATCACCGGTCAGTGTTCAAATAGAAATGGATATTGGAATTCGTATCCCAGTTTCCACGGCGATTTGTTTATTCGTTGATTGATAAACACAGGTGTGTCCGAGGTCAAGCATCTGCGGGATGTCTTCAGCATCATTTGAAGAAGGTATGCAGTTACGTAAGGCAACCGGGGACCTTACCACGGAACATGATTTGAGTGACGAATCTAATCTAAAACAAAATAATTGTATTGGTAAAAGTATAAAAATGTCTTAAAACTGATTGGCCTCGAGAGGCGAGACTACGATGTGTGTTCAGAAAATAACTAAAATTTTTAATTTCGTAGGTTTAGAGTACACTTGTCATTTTTAAATGTTGGTATACATGCCCCTGAAATGTGCTAAAATTTTCAGCTGTTTTCATAGTTTACTTTGTCTGTGGCAGCCACTAAGGTGAGACGTGTTCGGCGTGCTCGGCGATTTGCGTCTTGGCTATCCAGAACGCCTCCACTGGGACGATTGAGCCTTAGTTTCGACGTCATATCCGCAAACCCATGTTTCGTTACGTGTTATAATACGTTTTAGTAGTTCTGCATTGTCGTTGTCTTCATTTAGTGACGCCTGAGCAACTTTCATTCGCCGCTGTTTTTGTTCGAAATTCAAACATTTTGGAACAAAATTTTGCTGCCACGCGTTTCATACCCAAAACGTTCGAAAAAATTTCATGGTATGAGCCAATCAATATGCCGACATCATCAGCGACTTCTCTGATTGTCATTCGGCGATCGTTCATAATCATTTCATTAACTT
The DNA here is from genome assembly GCF_059751315.1 of Micrasema longulum. Lineage (NCBI taxonomy): Eukaryota > Metazoa > Arthropoda > Insecta > Trichoptera > Brachycentridae > Micrasema > Micrasema longulum. The sequence goes on along the minus strand of NW_028278048.1, from coordinate 28,213 downwards.
TTTCCATGTTTTCATCGGTTGCTGATGTGTCATCTTCAACGTCTTCACAGCCATCTTGGAAACGCTTATACCACTTGCAAACTCTTGTTTTACTCATAGCAGACTCACCATAAGCCTTTGTTGACATTTCACGCACTTTGTTGCACTTTATTTATTTTTTTACACGAAATTTGATACAAATTCTTTGATCCATTTTTTCAACAAACGATAATCGCCGAGCTCATAAAAACACAATGAATACAGCGGAAAATTTTAGCGTACTTTGGGAGTATGTATACCAACATAATAAAAATTAGAAGAAAATTTAGTACTTAAAACGATGGAAGAATTGAAGATATGTACATGTTTAAACATTGAAAAAATTGTAAATGTTACACAGTGTACTTAGCGACTACTTAAACCGGCCAATTACAGATCATAACTTCTGTAAACGATTAGACTTTAATATTCTTATTCAAAAATATTTTTCCTTACTCTTCCAATAAATTTAAATCTGAATAACTTCAAGTATTTTAACAAAAAATTGGACAGACCCACAAATATTGTTCACCCAATGATATATGACTGGAGAATAACGCGGTTGATCTAGAAATAGCATTTTACATGTTGATTCTTAATTTCACGTTTATACGACCTACCGCTAAAAAGTTTGAATCTGTTTCGAGTAGAGACTAGTCAAATATGACTCTGAGATAGCCACCGTTGACCTTGAAAATGCATCTTTAATGACTTGTTAAATTTCACGTCACTACAACTGCGACTTACCGTTTTGGAGAAGATCCTGTGACGAACATACATACAAACACACCCACGTATTTTCAGATATCCGTATTATTTTTAGTTTTTTTTTACCTTGTTGTTGACCGTTTGTTTCGTAATAAGGTTCCAGTCCCTCTTCTCGATACGTAAAGAGCCATTACGGCTGTACCGACATTCCGAGTGGCCTTTGGGCCGGTCGTAGCTAAACATTGCCCGCTCTTATAGAAGCGTACGCTATAACGGGATACTCACTGTACGGCTTGACTTCTGACTGGGACAGAGCATTGGGCGGCGGCGGCGCGGCGATGGCGGTGTGCGGCAGGCGCTTGGCTCGGAGATATTACGACTTAGATCTTCGAGACACCATTATTTAAAGACATTTATTGGATTATTAAAAGAAAAAACACTGTAATTAAAAGCAAACTTATGTTATATGTAATGTGGAACTCAGTCAAAACGAAATGCCGATTTTTCGACTCTTGTATAATGCCAGTACTCCTATATGAGTGCGAATCACGACACCTAACCAAAGCTCAAAACACCAAACTTCTGAGTTTTTAGAGTAAGTGCTTTAGAAGAATATTAGGTAAAAAGTGGTTCGATTTTATTACTAACATTGAAGTCCGAGAACGCACGAAGCAGTCTCCTATAACGAGCGTCTCGAGGACGCGGCTTGGACACGTGCTGCGCATGCCTCAAGAGAACCTAAATCCAAGTTGCATCTTTTTTAAACCTGCGGGCTTACGTCGTCCTGGAAGGCCGTCGATGACGATCTTTTTTAATTTCACTGAAGTTTAAACAGGCTATATCATTGATTGTGTCTCGAAACTCCAAAAAAACACAATGAAATTGACTTAAGTTCAAGGCATTGTATCGTAGAAAAACACGTTTTTTTATTTTATCCTAATGCTCTGATAACGGTTAATTTTAAGAAATCAACTGAGGCAACTATTAAAGCTGTTTCCCTAATCTTTTCATGTACTCAGTATACCTATACACACTTGTTAGCATTCAGCTCTGTCTCGAATGATAGTCCGGTTATTTTAATCTGTATATCTACAAGTTCATATACAAATATTCATATTATATGTAAATAAATATCAGCCGCTTTGTGCCTACAGCTTACTGTCAAATCGTTATTACTGGGAGTTAATTTAACGACGCAATTAAACACACATGACTATTTCATAAGATCGTGATATAAAAAAAATGTGAATATAAAAAAAATGTGCCCATACCCATTCTCCGTATTACAAAATCCGGAGAACGAACCGTAAATTGCGTTATTCCAAGATTGTTTAATAATAACCGAAAACTTTTCTTCAAAAAAAAAATTAACTTAAAAATACCAGCTGAGTTACTTTACAGTAAATGTTCATTAATAAATATATTTTAAATGTATGAGTGTAAAACAAACACGTTTAAAAAAACGTGTCCCCCCAAAAAGGCTCTATGATAAGTGGGTATAACTATAATCATAACATAAAGTGACTTTTAACATAATTAAAAAAACATTGTTCTGCTGAGTGCTGCTAGTGTTATTTAAAAAACAAAAATAAAGCCTTTTATATGGCTTAACAATAACAACACAAGGGATGTTTTCTATAGTTTTATGGTATTCAATTGGAATTATTTCACCATGATTACCCTACTGTTGTCAGTGTAACTGTGTATTTTATAGGTCCTGTGGCTAGTGTCTCGGACTCACGGACCAAAGGTCCGTGGTTCGAATCCCACTCTACCCCAACTCGATTCCATTTTCTAATAGTGAATTATTTACAACTCGTTGAAAATGGCCCTGAAAATTAAATATTTGAGTAAATCATAAGAACGCCAATATTTATTTTTCTTAAAAAAAAAATATATTGAGAAGATTTTTTTTCAAAAAGCGATTAATTATTTGATTAAAATTGTAATTGTACCGTCGGACCGAATCCAACCTACATGCATATTCGGAATCCACCCAAAGCTTCGTAAATAGCAGACCTGTTATCCACCCCCGTAATCACCAAAACATACCAATTTTTCCATGACATTTATGGCGGAGCTGAGATACTACAATAAAAATGTTTATGTTGAGTGACGTTAGTAGGCGCTACTCAGTTTGATTTTGTGGCGTTACGAAATTGAACAAGGCATATTAATACAAAGCGCCCAGGTGATTCCGAAACATCCCGAACGGGAGACGTATTTCCGAGTGATACCGACGCATCCCGAATGGTAAACGCGTCAGGTATTTACGAATGTGCAACCTACATAGGATTACCCAAAAAAGGCGATCCATATTGTTCACCGTTTTTCTCTTGCTTCCTTGTGCTCTGAAAAAAAATTGAAGATATACCATGTCGAGGTCTTCGGAGCTAATTTTTATGAGTATACGTTTGTATCAAGGGCAATAGAGGAAGTAAAAAGAATGCTCTAGAAAGTTGATGTTAATAAAATGGACATTGAAAGACTATGATTACCTCAAGCTGTTATAGGCTCGAAGTATTGACTTAACCTTGCTTGGGTTTACCAACGAGAATAACTGGTTCACTGAACTTCCTCTCCGACTACTATTGCCAATGCTACTGCTTGACGTTTACTGCTTACTACTGAATAGTGATGAGAACCGAATGATATAAATAATCGAATAATTTATAATCGGTTATGTACATACAAAATGTAGTGTCTTACTGCGAAAATGTAATTTTTTTTTTGTGTAGAAATAGTCAGTTATAGAAAATCGGTAAAGAACTAGTTTTGTATTAATTCATCTATTATCAAGCTTATAGCTTGACTAATTAAAAAAAAGGAAAACCATCTTCACCATTCCGTTATTTTATTTATTTTATTATAACCACAAAGTTCATCATCATTCCTTTACCGCACCTAATGTTGCATAGGGCACTGCATTGGTACACCAATCGCAGCGTATCTTGATTATTTTTTTTACACGAAGGTAAGATGATCGGTCTTACGTTTCAGGTACCAGTCCAGGGACTATGAAATATTCTAGGGTGAAAACACCCTTTTAAATAAATATTTTATATCAACCATGTCAAACAAACGCGCTAAACATTACGCTACGAAGAAAAATACTTTATTTTTATTATTAATATTTAAAGCATTAACTTTGCGGTCAAAGATTTGACTAAATGTTAGTAATTGTTTGTATATAACCACTTTCCTACTTTACGGTTTTGAGACGACACCAATTAAACCAACATGCTGAGCCCACTATACACCTTCACCATAGTTGCACAAAAATATTCAACCAAAAGTTAAAATCTTACATACAAATAAAAAAGGGTTAAAAGTAAATAATATGGAAATATTTCACATTAAAAAAGCTTTGAAAAATAATTTTCCATTATCAACAATCAAACAACCTTTCAATTTAGCCCATTACACGATGTTCCATTATTATGGCCACCCTATACCTATTAAACTCACGCCCCTTTCTTTCTCCCATCCCACCTTTTCAACTATTTCTCCGACAACATAAAATATTTTCATAACCTAATCAGTGTATGTAAGGGTTGCCGATTAAAATACGTGGCAAGTTGGTGTTATATTTTTTTTCAACAACTATGGTGAAGGTGTATAGTGGGTTTTAGTATATTATTATTATTGTGGATAACTTATGTAGCGCTATTTTTGTAATATAATACCTCAAGGGTGCTTTACATAGTGATTCTACAGACAAATAAATTTAATTGAAGCTTTCAAATATGTAATTTCATTAAAATAACTTATTTTGTTATCACATGCTACGGATTCATTCAAATGATTTAGAGAACAAGTGGGTTTTAAGTCTTTTCAGAAACATTACTTCACTCTCAGCTTCGCACCTTTGCTGGGAGAGCATTCTATGCCATAGGGCCTGCGACCGCAAATGCGCGTTCATTGAATCTATTGCGCTGTTTGCGTAGAGGTAGAGATACGAAAGAGGCGAGAACCGTAGACGTAGCTGATCTAAGCGTAAGACGCCCGTCAGCTAGTTCATCTGGAATGCATAGTCCCGTTAGATATTCCGGAGCATAGTTGTGCAGTGATTTATACATAAGCCAACAGAGTTTGTATTCCACCCTCTGTGGAAAACGTAGCCAGTGTAATTCCCAAAACAGTAGAGTGATACGACTGAACTTAGAGATTACGAAAATAAGTCTCGCTGCAGCATTTAATACAGACTGTTGGCGAGTCATTTGGTTTAACATATCAATGATTAAAAGCTTACAACTCTAAGTCTGTATAATAAATTTATTTCAGTAATATATTTTCGTAAAAAAAACAGATTATACGGTATTGCAGCATCACGGACATTATTGCAGTATAAACAACTTTTTTTATATTTTTTATTTACACGCCCTACGGGCTTTTACATATATTAGAAATTACATTCAAGTGCAGCAGTGAAACTTAAAAATTAAAGATAACACAAGAAAAACTAAAAGATACAATAATAAGTAAAAATAAGGAAATGTACATAGGTGTGTAACATAGGTATATGGGTACATAGAAAAATATTTAATAAATTTACATATGAAAACATACACACATACATACACACGCATATGCATACACACACACACACACATATACATACATGCATGTAAATATATATACATACACATACATGCACATACATATAAGTTTATACATTATTATAGAGATGCATGAGAGAAAAAAAAATAGTAAATAAAGAACAATATTAAGAAATTTTAAACAAATTAATTTAAAACCTTTTAAATACTTAACCTATATTTATATAAAGACAGACGAAATATATCAACTTAACCATACTCGTTACCTAGCCTTTTAAAATAAATATTTCTCTTTCACACTACCGGGGATCAAACTCGGGACATCAAGCATGTGAGACGAATGCATCAATCATTACACTATTATTTTTACCTTAAATAAGCCATTGCGTTCAATTCATTACAGTAAGAATCCTTTATCCGTTCGTAAACAGAGTTATTTATTTGTTCATTGCAACAGTTCACATTATATTACATAAATTAGAAACATATCCCAAACTTCATAAGACCAAAAGCCCTGTGTTGAGTTGGGATACATAAAACGGAGACTGGGAATATACCTATTGACCGTGTTCAGAACAAAGGAAAAGCCACAATTCTGGAAAAAGCGGTTTCATTTCAAACATATTTTAAACCATATGTATGCGTAGATCTTATACACATACCAGCTAACGCATTTAAGTCAATAAATATTTGCAGTTGAAATCTTTTTTCTAGAATATATGTATTTAAAAAGGCCTCCACAATAAAGAATTTTAGTGTTTTTTTAAAAAAAAAACATGCGTTTGTTAATAGATCATCAAATTAAGTCATAAAATCGGGGCATATCGAAGGAAACTAAAATATTCATAGTGCGTACGCTTGTGTTCCCAGTATTCTTTTATGCTGCAGAAACGTGGACAATTAAAACACGTGAGCAGGAGAGAATAGACGGCATCAAGATATGGTGTTAGCGTCAAATGCTGAGAATACCATGGACAGCCAGAAGAACAAATGTCTTCATACTGGAGGAACTTAATGTAAAAGTTCGCATATCAGCCACGGGCTGCCAACGTATTCTGCAGATCTTCGGACACATAGCTAGACGTGACCCAGAAAGTCTGGAGAAAATAATAATTACGGGCAGTGTGCCAGGATGAAGAAGCAGAGGCAGAGCTGCAGCGCGATGGATCGACCAGGTGAAAACAACGTCACGGGCGACCCTAGATATGGAGCTGTGGAGAGGGCGTGGACCCATGAAGAATGAAGATGCATTGTCAATAGAATAGCTAGAGCAAGTACCAATGAGCACGACCCTTAGAACTGAGGATCGACAGAGAACAAAGAAACTAACCCAAAAAAACATTGAATTATTTTTTATGTATCGTATTTGCATCGGAATGGTTTTTTAAGTTTAGTGATTTTGAAATAACTCTGCCCTTAACGTTACTAGTTCTCATCGGAGAGTTTCTTGACATTTAAAAGAAGAACCCCGTAGCTGTCTAAACATACTAAACGTTAAAAAAAATGGCTCTCGGAATCCCGGAAACCAGAAATCAATCACAACACATGTCAACGCTACTATTGGTCGGTTAATTGACAAGAACTTGTTATAAAAACCATTTTCAAAAAAAAAAAACATTATTGAAAGCCATACAATTAAAATGCTCTAATTTTTATCGCGTATAAGAAAAAAGATGTGTAAGATTTTCCGTTGCACTGACTTTCCTCGATAGTTTAAATCACATTTGAAAAAAAAAAAACACGTTTTCCAGAATTGCGGTTTGAAGTATCTGTCCTGAACACGGTCGATATTATTTAAAAATACAAAAATAAATGTTGTGACATACTCGTAAATGTGAATTTGATGAACAAAACGTAGCATAATGTACACACCATAATATTATGATGATTATTCAATCTATGCAATGTCTCGGAGCAGCCTCCTGCAATGGTCCGGTATTGATTCGATTAGTCAAATTAACCGATTATCGAAATCGGTTATGCGCAACACTACCCGTGATAGAGAATTCTCGTACCTATTTTGTTCATTAGCTTTACTCAGGTGTAGATATATAATAGTAAACGCGTTACACCACGCAATATTCTGACGGGTATCAATCATTTTAATCGAACGGTTTTATTTTCCCATCGATCGAGATTTAATCAAGCAGTAAATATTTATATACGTATAACGAACTAATCACTTAACCACACATTCTGCTAAAATACTGTACCGATTTCAATAATGTTTGCGAGGAAACGCGATTTTACTTTGTTTTTTTATTATTAATAAAACACATAATACATAAAGTATATATTATACTCAGGAGTTTATTTTATTTATTTATTTTAATTTTATTTTATTCAGAAAACATACAGTCATACAAAATAAGTATTAAAAACAACAATTTTTTAACATAAAAAGACCAATAAAGTTTTCATGAATTGGCGTAAGTATAGCCTGTGAGCTCGCCAATACATGACAGATGACAGTAAACATAACCATAGAAAAACATTGCAGTTGAGCTCTCAGAAGTAAAGCAACGTGAATCCAGCAATGCTTGAACTACATGTCAATAATATTCTAATAAAAAATAATATTATTTGGACATACGGAACTTTAAAGCATACCTTGGTTTCATTACTAATAGTATTTTATCGGTTAGGTAGGTGTATTTAAAAAAAAATGTTGCGTACCTGAAAAAAGCACAAATAATTATGTTTTTGTAAATGATGTCAGTAGCGACACTCAGAGAGTGGCTTTGTGACGTTTTGACATTTTTTTATAAGAAATTCATGGCGTAGCCGAAATATTGTAATTAAAACGAGGATGTTTTTGTTGATTGACGTTAGCAGGCGCTACCCAGGGGCGACTTCATGACGTGATGAAATTATTAATTTTTTTTTTTTTTTTCATTTTACATAGCGTAGCCGAGATAAGAAATTGCGTGGCGTTTCGAAATTTAACCGTGTAGGTAGCCGCCTAGTTACAATATTATTTTTGTATTTGTATCTCTAACTCCTGTTTTATAATGTTTATGTATTTATCGCTATAAGAATTAAACTAAAGATAGTTTTTACTTTTAATCGCTATCCGTTTTTTAAATTATGTTTGTAACACTCAATAATATTTATTTTTCAAGTATTCAATGTTATTTTTGCATTTTAATTAATATTGTTAATATAAAGCGTATTTTTATTTATTCGAATTTACTAGACTGTTTTTATAAAAATAAAAAAAATGCATATTTCTCTATGTATTTTTCTGTTATAAACAATCTATTAAAATAATACACATCAAATTTCCATTGTCTGATGATTTGATTTGCAATCTTCTTTTTTTTTCGATGGTTAAAACTCTAGGAAATTCAAAGACAATAAATTTTTTACTGTCACATATTGGCGAGCTCACACGCTATACATAGCCCAAAGTCAACAGATGGACGAGTTGAGGAAATGTGGATGTTCAAACATTAGCAGAATGGTGAATGTTAAAGTGGCCACTTAAACCAGCCAATGACAGGTCATAAGCCCTGTAAATGTCTAGACTTCCATATTTTCTTCTCAAAAACGTTTTTCCTCTCTGTTGAAATAAATTTCAATAAAAACAAAGTTGTTTCATTTTTATTTTATTATAAAAGATAACCACAAAGTTTTATACTAATTATCATTTATTATAAATATTTATAAACTATACACTAAATATTTATAAATTAAAATAGGTATTTCTTCAATACTTTAAGATGGTATCGAAAAAGTTTTTTTATTAAATCAATTTAATTTTGGGAGTTTTAGTCAACCGTGAAAAACTGTACCACGAGTAAGTGCATGTAAAGATATTACGAATGTATGGAGAATTTCTGAACAGGTATTTATTACCTTTGTCAGAAGAGAATGCAACGTCCCTTTATGTTATGACTAACGTCAATATTTATGGTAGTCTGTAAGTTACCACTTGGCCTTTGTAATGTGTTTAAGTACCCACGCACCTGTTTGCAATGTTTGAAATCAATGTAATTGTAATTAAAATTAATTTAGAAAGGGGTTCTAAAATGGTTTACACATGTACATTAGGGTGGGTCGATAATATTTTCACAATCTAATCAGTGCATGTTTGTCCTAATCACTGCATGGATTTGTTCTCCGAACAGCTAAGGTGTTCTTGAATACTCGTGTTCTAAGGCTTCTTTATAACTCATTGGTGCGAAGCAGACTTGAGTGTGGATCTCTGATCTGGGCACCCCACAAATTGAAGTACTCTCTTATGCTGGAGACGGTTCAGAAGAAATTTCTGAGGTATCTTTACTTAGGGGAGTGCGGATATTATCCGTGGTTGTACTCGTCTGACTTCATACAGGGAATGCTTGGCTATAATAGTTTGGAGAAAATAAGAAATTGGGAAAAGAAGAGATTGATCCGTGGTATTACGATCAACATAGGTGTAACGGAGAGTATTTTTCTTTATATTCCCAATGACTACCTAAGACATAGGCAGCTTAAGCTGTTTTATCTTCCTGCTTGCAGAATCAACCTGCTGATGGTAATGCCAGTAGAAAGAGCAATGTCTTTACTCAACCGTATCTCTTCGGATATTGACATCTTTCATATTAGTGAAAAAAAGTTCAGAGAGGATAGCATTCTTTCTCTATAATTGCTGGGTATTTTTATTTTACCATTTTTGTTTATTTAAATTTCAGTATTAATTTTTTCGTTTTATGTATGCATTGAACTTTTTTGTAATGTACATAAACGTTTATAAAATAAATAAATTGAAAAAGTGTGCTTATTAAAAAAAATTCCGTGTTGGTTTACAATTGCATATTAAGTTTGCGTGTTGGTTTAATTGGTGTCCTGACGAAGAGACGGGTAAGTCTCGAAACTGGTAGACATAGAAAAGTCGGTAAGTGGTTACATACAAACATTTAGTAGAATTTAGTATAAATAATGTTACTCTAAATACATTTTGTAAACGCCGCGCTGTTCGGCAGTACTTAACTTACTTAAAAAAAAATTACTTGAAAACGGAAATATCATCGTTCGAATAATCGGCCCGTGTGTATGAAAATAGCACATACGTAGAGGAACCTTATCTGCCTATCCCTACAAGAAAGGGGCTATGGTTTGTTTGCTTTATAGTAACAACCCTTTTCGTAACTATTACGACAACGCTTTGAAGAAGCTAAAATACATTTTGTTAACGGCATAACATATCATTTAGATATCGAGCATGGGTTGCCAAAACATTGTAACCGACATAAACAGTATTTTACACAAAAACGCTTCTTTCTCTCAAAGAGGAAGTTCAGGGCTAAAGGAAATTGGATATAAAAAATGTTTTCTTACACGCGGTAAAAATGAAAGCATTCAATGAGGAACTTCTGCTCTGCATATTGGATACAAAAATGTTTTCTTGAGCGCGGTAAAAATTAGAGCACTAAATTGTACGGAAAAGTTTCTTGAATATGTACGAAAAAAATTATAAGAACTATTTTATTAGAAACGCACTACTTTGAGCGACGTCACAGGGTTTATATGAACGAGCCAACGATATGAGAGCTATGAAGGATATCCGGTTTTATTAACGTAAATAATGCGATATAAAAAAATCGAATTAAAAATTGGCTTAGTTTAAGAGTCTATTAACAAATAACAAAATGAAAAATATTGAACTTCATCATTGTACAGCGAAGTCTCTCGAAAATGTTCGAAAAAATTATAAAAATGGAGTGCTATGAATCACGTCACAATTTCTTCCTAATCAATCAATGATAGTGTTGTGATAGATTTTCGTTACCATGAAGCCAAATCACCAATCAACAGACCGCTCAGACGAGAACTTGTAACGTCATGAGTGGAGTAATTTTAAAATGACAAAAAATTAGTTATTAACAAATAAAAAATAATTTAATAACCACTGAACTTCCTTATTACACTTTGAGAATCAAACTCCGATTTGAATATATACGGGCGTCCCAAACTTATGGGACATGAAGGGGAAGTACCTTAAATATCGTAGATAGTGTATTTTGCTGAAAAAAGACTTTATGTTACTTTTAAAAGTTAGTAATTCTGCATTCATAGATTTTCTAAAAATTACTTGTTTCGTCTGGGAATCGAACCGACTTAAATGTCAAAAAAAAATCACCTACTTTTATGATGCCAATCGAAAGAATAGCTAAAAAATAATAACTTTGCTTAAGTAACATAGTATTTTAAAAGGAAGGAACAACGTAAAATGATTGAGTCAAATTTCAAGAAAGTTATTTATTGCCGACGACGAAGTTCGAAAAGTAGCGATATTATCATTTCAAAGATAGCATTGATTATTCGTAAATAAGTACCCACTTCATTGATTTTGTTCTTAAATTTGAAAATGGAACAGTGTGTGCGAGCGTTTGTTTTTTGGATATTGATCTGTTTAGTCTTAATTCACTTACACAAGTGTTATCGTATTAATTTATTGCGAACATGGCATATCAAGTAAGTTTTGATCTAATGGAAGCATATTTTTTGAACGATAAAGATATCTCTAGAAGTTTGCGGTGGTATAGCGTAAAATATCCTGATAGACAAATACCGTCTCGTAAAGTTTTGAAAAGGCTTGTGGACAATTTGAAAACTCTGGGACGTTTCGATAAACGCCCAAGAGAACCACAGCAAGAAAACCACATGATCAACGACGAAGAACTTGATATTTTAATTTACTTTTCGGCTTTTCCGAAAACATCGGTGAGAGAAGGAGAACTTGAAATTGTAGTTTCGAAAAGTAAAATACACCGTGTATTAAAAAAACACGGTTTTAAGAGTTATGTTGAAGGACGATTGGTTCAAAAATTACTTCCGGGCGATACAGAAAGGAGAAAAAAATTCTGTCTTGATATCCAGGCACGCTTGCTCGAAGATCCAAATTTTTTGGATAATATTATTTGGACAGATGAATCTAACTTTAGCAATAACGGTATGTATAACCGCAACAATAATCGTATTTGGTCTAAAGAAAATCCCCTACGAGTCACTGAAACGAATAACCAAGTGCGTTTTTCACTCAACTGTTGGTGCGGACTTTTAAAAAACCGGGTTTTCTTAATCCACTTTTACCAAGGAACCTTGAATACAGAAAAGTATTTAGGAATACTTCAAATTTTAAGGGATGAGATAAGAAATCTTTCCGCGGAGGAGCAAGAAAACTTAATTTTCCAACAAGATGGAGCTCCGGCTCATAATAGTCTGAGAGCAGCAGATTTTCTAAATGAATGTTTTCCTACATGGATTGGTACAAATGGACCTATTAGATGGCCGGCCAGATCCCCGGACCTCACACCATTGGATTTCTTCTTTTGGGGATACGTGAAAGATATGCTATACAAAAAGCGATACGAGAACTTGGGCGAGTTGCAAACAGAATTGATCCATATCACATCGAGTGTTCACCATAAAATGATAAGAAAATCAACAGGCAGCGGACTCATTAAAAGATTGGCGATTTGCGTAAGACAAGAGGGATCACATTTTGAGCATTTAAATAATTAATTTACAAAAATACTTACTTAATTGACTACGGCACTTTCATGTATGTTTTTAATTTGATTAAAATGATTTCATGTTGTTCCTTTTTTTTAAAAATACTATGTTACTTAAGCAAAGTTATTATTTTTTAGCTATTCTTTCGATTGGCATCATAAAAGTAGGGTGATTTTTTTTTGACATTTAAGTCGGTTCGATTCCCAGACGAAGCAAGTATTTTTTAGAAAATCTATGAATGCAGAATTACTAACTTTTAAAAGTAATATAAAGTCTTCTTTCAGCAAAATACACTATCTCCGATATTTAAGGTACTTCCCCTTCATGTCCCATAAGCTTGGGACGCCCTGTATATATTTTTTAAATACAACATAAATAGTTATGTTTCTACGTCACAAAACGTAAGTACGTGACCTAGAACAACTGGTAGCATCTTAATTTTTTACATTCTTAAAGTAATAAAGGTCTATGAAATACTGTCCAGTAAAAAAAAAAATTTTGTTAATTATAAGTACCATAAAAAATATTTTCGATTCCCGTATAAACGGTCATTCCATTTATCACGAATCTTGACGTCACAACAATTAAGGCCAAACACTTCGCGTTTTTTTAACATATTTTTATTAAATTTCTTTTTTTATATTTTTGCATAAAAACATTTCGAATTCATTTTGAAAATACAATTAATTATTCTAAATCCATTATATATATCTGTACCTCAGAGGCAGACGGCAAATCCAAACGTCAAATGTTCAACAAGAGTCTAAAGAGTCTATTTTCTGTAAGCGATTTCTAATGATTTATAGCATTTATTTGAATTTTCAGTATCTTAATAATAATAATCAAAGTTTATTAACAAAAATAACAATAACTTTATCTACTACATAAACACTTACGTAATAGATTTATCTGGATCATGTCTAGTCGGCCTAACTAGGTACAACCTGTTTTAAGGGAGACATTTTTATGCAAAAATAAACAATAACATTACTATCTACTTGTTAATTTACTTTACAATTATACAATATTAATTGATTAGGAATTTATTTTTAGTAAATTTTCCGATTTTTCTTGACCTAAATCCAGTAAACACTTTTTTACAAATTTGTTAAATTGAATCCGGGTAAATGCAATCTTTGGGTAACATATCAAATATTTTTGGGCCCAGAAACCTGAAATTTCTTTGCCCGAATTCAGAGTTTGTGATATACCCCATGACCCATCCTCTAGTTTGACTTCTGGTAGTGTTCGTTTTGGGATTTGATAGAATAATTTACTTGCACAAACATTATTATTCTAAAAATATATAATTGTCTTACATCTAAGATCTCGAATTCCTCAAATAACTTGACGCTGGGGTACCTGAAGGGTTTTTTAATACATTGGTTATTTCATAATACCTTAACGCTACGCTTACGCTAACGTTTCCTTAAAACCAATGGATATTATCATAAACTGGATACGAAAATCGAAATGTCATTTCATCAAATTCTGGATTTGCATCCGCCTGTCTCTGAGGTAAAGGTAGATAATACTCAATCATACTTTCATATTGTATTAATTCTTAATTAAGAAGAAGAAGTGTTCTTCTGTAAAAAGTTGTTTTTTTTGTCGATTACGATGTTTCGGCGATCGTGGCTCGATGCGCAAATACATTCGTGAACATAATACCCCCCAGTTCACGAATGTCCTTTGTGATTGCAAGGCCGAAACGCTCAGGAATTAAAATCCAATTTCTCTGATGCTCGCTCCGAATTGTCACCAGTCAAACCCGATGTACTGGTGATCGATCACGGTGTCATGTCACCAATAGGCGCAAACGGCCTTCATTTGAATAATTACCGTCAGTTACTACAGGTTCGATTTCAGCACATGCCGTAAATATGTTCACTCGTTCAGCCGTTACGCGATGAAACGGAACTCGTATTTATGTATCATCATGGATGTAATTAATGTTTACAAGATTGTTAAACGCTGTTTTTATTTTACACGGTTGATTCTGGAAGCTTACGTGGGTCCACTATACATATAACTACGATTTTCAGGAGTATTTTTAAAAAAAAATGAATGTATCGGGTGTCACGTAAACAAGAGGACAATAGAACGTAGTTATGCAGAAAGCAGTCAGTTCACAATTTTGAAAATAATAGATATTGGTATTTTTGGGTGCAGTAAAGTCAATTCTATATTGTGCTTAAGACAACCAGACCGCTTTCATACAAAAATCTGTAATAATCACCTTTTGAAAATAGTGTCGATCGCAAAAACAGCATTTCTCAATTTGCACAAAACACTCATAGCACTAAAAAAATCTGACGGTACTTTAAAAATCATGAAAACTGGTAAAACACATAATTAGATTCTTAAATAGGTGCGAAGGTTTTCACGGTCCTGTTATCGATATGTTTATTTTTGGATGACACCGTGTATATTGGATTTATTCCGAGGTTTCGGCTACCATTGCAAGAGCCATCTTCAGGGTAAACTGAGTGTTTTGTAGAAAAAAAGTGTGTGTTTAAGTTCTCGTAATTTGTACCGAGCCGCAGTCGGCAATAGGCACATTTTTATTCATTTTTGTAGTATGTAGTGCCGGATGAATCTCACCCACGTGCAAAAGGTTTAAGCTCTTTTACTTCGCAAAAGTCAACAGATGGAAGAGTTGAGGGTATGTGGATGTTCACACATAGGCAGAATGGTGAATGTTACACAGTGTGTAAAGCGGCCACTTAAACCAGCCAATGACAGGTCATAAGCTCTGTAAATGTCTCGACTCGTATACTCCCTTCCTAAAAATGTTTTCCCCCCTCTGTTGCAAAAAAATTAAATATGAACAACTCCCTAGGGAGATTAACATATTACAACAGAGATAAAGATAATTTTAGAGAATACCTTCTATTATATATTACCATGTAGAAGTCCAGGCATCTACTGGGCTTATAACCTATCATTGGCTGGTTTAAGTGGCCACTTTACACACTGTGTAACATTCACCATTTTGCCTATGTTTGAACATCCATATTTCTTAAATTCTTCCATTTGTTGATTTTAGTAAAGTTAAAGAGCTGAAACCTTTATTGTTGTGAATAGATTCATCTGACTGAATTATTTCACATAGGTACCTGGCAATGCCTGAAAACAATTTATCAATTTTTAAACTTCTTTTTGGACCAGTTGGTTTCATTACAATATTCGAGTTTGTCCAAATGTTCGTATACAAAAGACTGGATTTCACCCACTCGGGAGTCATTAAAATTAACAAATTGCAACAGGGATAGATAATACCTTAAATAAGAGAATTGAAGTCTAGGCATTTACAGGGCTTATGATCTGTCATTGGCTGGTTTAAGTGGCCACTTTACACACTGTGTAACATTCACCATTCTGCCTATATTTTAACATCTATATTCCTTCAATTATTTAATCTGTTGATGTCTCCCTGGATCCAGCCAGTCTGTAACCATTTGAACATACTCAAACATTGCTTTATTTTCCAATTCTCGGCCTCGCTACGTATGCAGTATCGAATCAAAACTATGCGTATTTAACACAATACTTAGTAAATGGGGTCTAGAATTTCAACCGTCCATGTGCTCAGTAGCTGCAAGACTTGTTGTTATCTAACTTCTAATTTTATAAATTTGCTTTTTATTTCGTTTTTAAAATATTACTTAAACTCTAAACTAAAAAATAATAAAAAAAATGTAAATAGGGGCTAGATTTCTTATTGTCCATGCGCTCTGTAGCTGCAAGACGTTCTGTTATCTAGCTCATATATATATATATATTTTTTTTTTAAATTTTTTTTTTATTTAAATTTTATTGATAAACCCTTACGGGTTACATACATTTAACAAAATGTTTTCACTTTTAAAATTCACATTCTACTGTTAATAATAATATTTTTAACATCTTTTGTAAAGGTTGTCTGAGTTTTTTTGTTTAGTTTTGTCTGGTAGTTTATTGTATGATTTCAGTCCATGGTTTATAAGTCTCGATTGTCCTTTTCTCGTTTTAAAAGATTGTATATGATATTTCTCTGATATTCTCGTATTGTGTTCATGTTTACTACAATTTTTTTCAAGTTTTAATTCTTCGTCTACAATTACATCAGTGGCTAATTTATGAATAAATTTTAAGGATTCTAGTTTAAATAGTTCAGTTACATTTAATTGTTTAGTTTGTTTAAAAAGTTCTTTAGTTGCTGTTAGATAGGGAAGGTCATATACTAACTTTAATATTTTATTTTGCTGTCTTTGTAGTCTGTTTATGTCATTTTGATATCCTGTTCCCCATAGTAGTTGCATATAACATATTTTAGTTTTTACATATGCTTCATACATTAATTTTTTTTCCTTTATTGGAACAAAGTTTTTGATTTTAAAAAATAGACTCGATAAAGTTGCCACTTTGCTAGTTAAATTGTTGATATGAATTGTCCATGTCAATTGTTTGTCTATTGTTAGTTCAGTTAGTCGTTCATTATTTATGTAAGCATCTACTTTGTGACATATCATAATTGTAATACATCATAATTGGAGACGAGGAACTAGAATCCTAACCGTCCATGCGCTCTGTAGCTGCAAGACGTGTTGGGATATTTATTTATTGTACAGCGCCCTTGAGGTGATTTTCACAAAAATGGCGCTTTATAAATTATCCAAACATTATTATTATTATTATTATTAATACCCCCGCTTACTATTTAAATAGGTTCCAAATCCATTTGTTACATCCCTTAACTTTTGCAGAAAACTCTAGGTGCTGTCAACAGGAGACATCGCATATGTTTATTTTCAGAATATCAAATCTACAAACATTGGCATAAATATTAACACGATTTACAAGATAAACAATGGTTTGTTAAATAGAGCTAATTAGGCATGAGATGATTCTCCGAGGGTGGTATTATAATGGTTTGATTATAGGACTGAGTCAAGTTGATTAATCGTTACAGCTGAGTGAAGGATGTTTGTAGGTGAACAATAGTTAGAGGGACGAGATGAGATACCTATGAGATGGAGCGGTGGGGCTTTCTTTGTTCCCTATAAGCTGAATACCTTCCTATTGAAGTGTAGTAATCTATGAACCCGGAACCACGATTATATTCATAATTTAAATAATAAACTGCTTATTTATTTACTTGATGTAAAATCACTATTATAAATTTAATATGTCGATCGGTTTAAGAACATGACTGTTTCTTTGTCAAAGCTTTAAAATAAACTAATACTAAATCAGAAAAAAAAATACTAAGCGTGATATGTCTTAGCAAATTTTAAAGTTTGATGTGCCCTACAAAAACTGATTCCTAAAATTGCGTTATGTATAAAGATTAAAAAAATGTTTGAAGAATGAAAATACGCCATATCACTCTATCTTTGCATACAGACCTCGCTTCCTCTATATTCATACATCTTCTCATGCACGCACGCCGATTATTCCTACTCTTGACATGTCCATCTTCAGGCGTTTAATGAACTTTTTGATTTATTTTTGCACCACAACAGGTCAGGAGCCCCAATAATTGTGGTGAATTACATCACAGAATACCCAGGCTTGAGAAAAATCACATTATTATTTTTTTGTGTTCTCGCCGGGAATCGAACCCGGAACCTTCCGTGCGTGAGTCAAGCGTCTTGACCACTACACTACGGAGGCCGCCACTTGATCGTGCCATGTCATTTTCGGTCTTCCTCGTTTTCTGCATCCATCAACATTCGCATCGTAGATCCTTTTAGCCGTTCTTTCGCTGTCCATTCGCTCTACATGTCCAAACCAACGCAGCACCCCTTTCTTGATTCTGTAGATAATGCATGTCTCAACATTAAACGGATCTCGACATTTGTGTACATAGTTTTATCACACATTCGCCCGAGGGATCGCATTTCGACAGCATTTACTCTACTTTCATTATCATTTTTTTAATTCCATTCTTTGCTCCTATACATTAGTGATTGTTTGTTGATTTATTTATTTTTTGCAGTGTTTCTGGAAAGTTGTATTTATTTTATATGTTTGATACAATTTTTTTAAAATTTTTATTAATAAATTTCAAAAAAGGTACATGTTTCTTTAAAATTCTATACAGATCTACTTTTATACATCTAGTAAATGTTATCACTGTAACTCTCTAAAAAAAGAGACTAACTCTTGTGCTTGGAGAGTGACTTACACTGTTGTAGTTGTTTATTTATAAGAGTTTTTATAATTTTGAATATAAGTAAAAATATGAGTATATGAGAAAAAAAAAACATGGAATATTAAAAGAAAAAAACAAAAAAAATAATACATTCAAACTAATTAACATTTAATGCAGTTTTTACAAGTGTTCAAAATTTTTTTTTAGATTAACTTTAAATTTATTTATTGATATATTATTTTTAATTGTTTTTAGTTCATCGGGGAGATTATTATAATTTTTTACACCTTTAAAGACAAAGCTATTTCGACCATGACTTGTGTGGAATTTAGGAATTTTAATATTATTTTGGTATCTGAGTGACTTATTCATCTCAAATTCTTTTATTTTTTCTTCTTTATAAATTTGTGTAATGGAATTTATTTAATAAAGAGTGTCTACTTTATGAATCTTAAATATGTTATATTGACTTTCCGTATTGAATGTTGAGTTGGCACTAGAACTCCATTGTGAACTGCTAGTTTAGCCTCCCGCTATAAACATTGGTTTGACAAAGTAGATTTCAGTACACCGTTCACCCTGTTCCAGGCACTTACCCTCCTTTCCATCCCTGGTAAACATACCTCCCAGATACACAAATTCTTTTACCCGATTCAGAATATCTTCGTCCACCCTGATCTCACATTTAGTTATATTTTCATCCCTTCCAAAAACCATTGCATTCAATTTATTAACATTCATGAGCAAATCGCCTTTCTTGCTTAATTAAAGTAAGTGTAAATATTTGTTTATATACTAATTACAATACCAGAGAAAAGGTTTAAAATCAGACTCCTATTAAAAAAGGCACAGACACAAAATTCTATTTTATTAAAGCAGTAAACAATATTATGGAATGGGAAATAAGATTTATGAAGAAAAAAAAAACAAAATTCAAACAGAAGTTTACGGAATGCGCGTAAAATAACTTGTAAATTAAATATACGTACATTGCTATTATTATTCTCATCATTCCCTTTTCGCACCTAATGGTGCATAGGGCACTGCATTGGTACACCAATCGCAGCAATCTTGATATTTTTTGTTACATGAAGGTAATATGATCAGTCGTGCGGTTCAGGTGCTAGTCCAGGGATAAAATATTCTAGTATAAAAACACCTTTCTAAATAAATATTTCATCTCAACCATGTCGGGAATCGAACTTTAGACCTCTTGTACTGTAGGCAAACGCGCTGACCACTACGCCACGAGGCTGACAGAGTTATTTTTAGAGCACACATAAGAATTTTATGTGTGCTCTATTTCAAGATTCGAAATAAAATAAAATAATACTTAAATAATATATGCCAACTTAAAAAAAAAAATAGAAAATAAAATGAAAAAAAAAATCTAATGGTGATTTTTTTATTTAATTTGCCAACATAACAACTGTAAATAAATTAATTTCCCGATTTATTATTACTTAAATCAATATCAATCAGTAAAAAATAATCGCATTACGTTTTATTGTTTGACCTTGTACAGAAAGATAAGAATGATCGTTAAAAGTAATCATTTGAGTGGTTTTTAATGTTAAAAACATTTAATACAAAAAACTCTCGCTTTGTTCATATTCCTCGGTAGTATAGTGGTAAGTATCCCCGCCTGTCACGCGGGAGACCGGGGTTCGATTCCCCGCCGGGGAGATTTTTTTTTCCTCCTTATTGACTGCTTTCATAATAGGGAAACGACACAATTTTTTTTTGAAATTTTGTATGCAATAATAAAGAGTGACGAATTAGAATTATTTTTATTAATTTTAAATTATTCTTGTTATGTTTGGAAATTCTAGATACTTATTTAAAAAAAAAATAAAGCGGTTAAGCAAAAACAACTTCTTCAAAAGTTTTTAAAAATTAATTGACTTAAATTGGTTAAAATGTATTGCACCAGAGAGGAAAAAACATTATCGAGAAAGAAAAAGCGAATACTTATGCATGGGCAGAATATTGAGTGTAACACATTGTGTAAAGTGGCTACTTTTTCTGGCCAACGACAGGTCACAAGCCCTGTAAATGCTGAGACTTCCATTATCCCTTCTCAAAAATGTTTTTTCACTCTGTTGCAATAAATTTAAGTGGCCACTTCACACACTGTGAAACAAGCACCATTCTGCCCATGTTTGAACATCCACATTTCATCAATTCTTCCATCTGTTGACTTTTGTGAAGTCTTCTTCTTCTCTTATTCAGCCTTGTTTTCTCAACTGCTAGATAAAGGTCTCTTCCAAACGTCTCCATTCCTTCCTTCCCCCGCTTTCATAATCCATGTCCTTCGCGGAGCCGGTAACCGCAAAAGGGTGCGTCCCCAGGTGGTGAATAGGGGAATACTTGGCAGATATACAAGGTTTGAGGGAAATAAAATACCCCCATTGAACTAAACAAGCTGTAGCGTCTGACCTAGAGTGGGCGGCTACAAACAGCGTCTGTTACTCACGTAAAAGGTGGCTGATTCCAAACTCACCAACACGTCAGGCAAGCGTGGTGTTTTAATACCAAAAACCTCTAAACAAAACGAAATGAACTCGAATTTTTGTAAAGGAAAGGAGTTGAAACCTTTAGCATGTGGGTGAGATTCATCCGGGTGAACCAATTCACCTACTAGGCAACGCCTGAAAACAATTTTTATACTTTTTATACCCGTTCAATTAAATTAAAATACTTTTTTGGGTATTTAAAAACCTTTTTTTTTTTTAAATTTAATGATTTAATTTAAATTTCTCTGTTCAATATAATTGTTTTAAATTAATATTTTAATTGCTTCTGTATTTTTTTTATAGACATGCAAATATTGTACAATAATTAATTAGATTTCATCATAAAATTTCCAATTACCATTTCATAATACTAAATTAATCAATGAGCCAATTGCCAATTGTTTTACTTTTTGAATACACAATAATTCATTTAGTATGGAAAACTTTATGTAAAATTAATTACCACTCAATAATTTATTAATATTATTTGGTGAAAAACAACATTCAATAAACAATGTTTTGAGTATGTCCAAATGTTTGTAGACAAGCTGGATTTCCAATTTTATATGTTATTATAACATCTCCAATAATTTGTGGAGTGAAATTTAAGGAGGTCTATTTTAATGAGCCTAAAAAAAGGCTTTTAGGCAAAAATTTAATTGGATTTTTAACAGTTTTTTCCTCACAGCAGAAAAACTCTATTCTGGGCTTTTTTTTTCAAATTTTAATGAAGCCTTTGTCGACGAAAGTACTAAGAAAGTTTATGGTGTGTGAATTTAAGTGAAAGTAAACAAATACTGCATCAAACAATTCACATAGTTCACAGTCCAAACACTTTTACAAGTTTAGTACCTTCACAATAGGAAGAATCATTAATCATCTCCAACTTGTATACTCCGTAGTCAAATTTGAACTTTCTATTGCTTTGTTCAAAGCTTGTTGCATTTTCGTTCACATGTAAATTTTATCACGGAAAAACAGCATTTTAGACTCAAGCTGGATTAAACATTAAAAATGACTAGAAAAACATTAAATATGTATATTTGTAGGCTACAAGGTCTATATATAACTAAATTTGTTGCAACAGAGAGGGAAAACTTTTTTGAGAAGGAAATATGAAAGTCTTAGTGGTTTAAGTGGCTACTTTACACACTGTGTAACATTCACTATTCTATATACATGTTTAAACATCCAAATTTCCTCAACTCATCCACCTGTTGACTTTTTTGCGGTGTAAAAGAGCTGAAACCTTTATCACGTGGGTGAGATTCATCCAGTTGAACCGATTCACCTATGGCAATGCCTGAAAACAATTTTCTTACATCTTTTTTTACTTCTTTTACCTGGTAGTTAATTTAACAATATCTTGAGTATGTCCAAATGTTTGCAGACTAGCTGGATTTCCTCCCTAGAGAGTTATTTATATTTAAATTTGTTGCAGTAGAGAGGAAAACATTCACTAAAATGTTTACCCTCTCTGTAAAACATAGTAAGTTCTCCAAAATGAAAGCCATCTTCAGGAGAAGTGTACTAGTTTGGATTTTTTCCAAGGGGAGAGAACAATGCAGGACTACTGCGAGACATTGCATAGATTTATATACTATTTAGATGTTTATTAAAATGTATGTTTTTGTAATAACATTTATTTTTAGTATATTTTAATCATATGCATGCTTCCACTTTCCATTACATTGTATCACAACCTAACACTGGTTTCTTGGCCTCATAGAGCTAGGGATGCGTTTTTTTTGCAATGTCTTCCGGGCCCTAGGTAATTAAGTGACTCTCTGAAAGCAAAATTCCTGATGGTCTTTTGTCGATGGAACTACCAACCAGCGGCCCCTGTTGTAGTTTTAATTAAATTTAAATACATATAATTCAGATATATTTTCATTATAAAACCTAATAAAATTTTATTATTTACACCAGTTTTTATTATATACATTCAAACAAAACTTATATTATTATAATTGTAATTACCTTATACTTAGATGATTTTTATTTAAATTCTTTTATTTCCATAATTATATAAAATCATGATTTACAACCCCTGCTTGCACTTGTATATAACATAGAAATTTGTTTCGTCTCCCACCAGTCTGACGATGTCGGTCACGACGAAACCCGGTCACTGGTAAAAATTTATAAATAAAAGTGGAAAAAACCATATACTTTTTTTTATTATTATAATTATAATTCAAATTAATTTATTTTACCAAAATAACATGACAAATAATAAAACATTTAAGGCGATATATTGGGACAACTTTTTAAACCAGGAACCATTAAACAATGGATCGACATTATTAAGGTATAATGCTCTTCAATAGCAAGAATATTTATCTCTTCCTTATTTTATCCCTTCTTATTTAGCCCCCCCCCCTTCAAGTTTTGGGTAGGTTCATCGATATGAAACAAGGGGAGGCGTATGACACGGTGCACATATCTACGCTTTAAAATGACAGCTTTAATATTACGTCATAGTTAAAGATAAAGTTCTCCCCCCCCGACTACAAAGATATACTATCGATACCCACCATCAAATTTTTAAGTAAGTACATCGATTTATACTGACGGTTCTAGAACTCCTCGATACGTTTATTTACACATTAAAAGTGCCAAAAATTTTCTTCCACCGAGCAATTTTTCCTTTACGATTTATCTTAGTTTTTAAACGATTTGAGGCTGGCACTTTTTTTTAAAAGCCTATTATATATATGAGAGAGAAATAAGTAAATTTTGAAGTCGAATTTTATTCCAACATAACTGTCAGATTATGAGAAACGAGCGGCTAGACGCAAAAATAATCTCGTTAGGTTCTGTCCGATAGTTAGAAAGTTATCATCGTATAAAATTAATTTAGTTGTTGTATTTTTTCCATCTGTTTACTATCTTTCTTAATGTATGTATTGAGACGTTAAAGGAGTCGGTTTTGTAGTCAATAGGTAGATACATACAGACGATCGTTAAGCGTACCGTATAGGTAATTTCCAAAAGTTATACAAAGAGCATTTTTTGCTTGAATTGGGATTTATTTGAGTTTATAATCACTTTGAAGTGAGCACTTTTTATTACAAAAGCCTATTTAAAATATAAATGAGAACTATTTCAAATGTTAATGACGTAAGGAACGCGGGCTATTTTTTGCGGCCATTCATTGGCTTGTTTCGATCATATGATGTCGATATGACAAGTAGGTAGAACATACCGAGAAAAGATAAAGATAGTACAGAAGTTAAGTATACCGTCTCGATATAGACAGATGAAGATAACGTTCATAATTGAGGCACAGAGGCAG
Organism: Micrasema longulum; assembly: GCF_059751315.1. Classification (NCBI taxonomy): domain Eukaryota; kingdom Metazoa; phylum Arthropoda; class Insecta; order Trichoptera; family Brachycentridae; genus Micrasema; species Micrasema longulum. The sequence continues at coordinate 3,475 of NW_028278048.1, read as the reverse complement.
GTTGATTCTGGAAGCCGGGAGGTAAAACAATCTGTAGTGACGCTGACGGAGATAACCACCAGGAACACAAAAATCGATACTCTCTAAAATGGCTGAGATCTCGATAAAACCTTTTATCAGTCTAAAGAAATGGATCAGTGTGACCCCATCCCTTCTTAGTTAAAAACTGTTGGTCCCATTATGCTCAAGAGGGATGCAGTGGAAAAGAGCCACATATAACTACCATAGATGTAGAGATACCCCAGAAATTGAAATCCATGTCATATGAAAATTTCCATAAATCGAATCCGGAACCTCAAGTGATCGCGCCACTTACCAGATAGCAGATGGACGCTCAAATTTTGCGTGTTTTGCTGGTTCGCGGAATTCGGATTTGCTATTGCGTTATTTTCAGTTACTTTGCTACTGAACCCAACAAACATAATTGAAAATACCCAACTTTTACAGAAATTCTTTCAACTTTTATGTTTAGACTTATCTCTCCTGTAAAGTTCTATCAAATCTTGTGGTTAGATCGGCACTTGTCAGGTTCTTGATTATTGATTCATGCGATAACACGACGCAGTGGATTGGAATGACTTGTTGATAGCTAAAATAACTTGTTATTAATTGCGCTGAGAATATAAGAATCACATGTACATTCGGCGACAGTTCGGCCGGAGAGAAAAATATTGTACTCGCAGTAGTAAAATCGCAACATTTAAACAAGGGCTTAGTAAGCAGCAATTAATTTAATGCCGCAACGTAGTAAATATGAAGTACACAATACATTTAGTAAATGTGGCGCAACCATCAAGCATGGTTAGCAAACGCGCCAACTAATGCACTTTAAGGAAGACTAATCTCCACTTGATTTTGTTTTTAGGTTTTTTTAAAGCACCCCTCGAGTCAAATATTCTCATCCATGATTTTGCTTCTATGTCAATAATTATAATAGTTAATAATAGTTTTAATATTCCAAATGATTAATGTGTAACTAAATACGAGTACCACACACAACAGTATTGCTAGTTCAAAACAATGTAAACATTAGTTAACATGATACTTCAGCCAAGCGTTAAGGTGTATTTACACACATGCACAATGCAAGTGCATTTATGTCTATATGTGTGTACATACGTATAGTGCTTGCATCCTCGAAGTGAATTTTGATTACCTAAAGGCTGATGCACAATTCATTGCTACGGGAAATCGGACATAAAAAGTTTTCTTAGTCCCGATAAAAATTATAACATTAAATTGTTTAAGGCATTACCTAGTAGGTGAATTGGTTCAGTCAGATGAATCTCACCCCCGTGATAAAGGTTTCAGCTCTTTTACTTCACGAAAGTCAACAGACCGAAGAGTTGAGGAAATGTGGATGTTCAAACATGGCATAATAGTAAATGTTACAAAGTGCGTAAAGTGGCCACTTAAACCAGTCTATGCCAGATCATAAGCTCTGTAGCTCAATCACAAATAACTATCGACGTGTTTAAAAACATACTAAGCATTTCAGCGATCACAATGGACAATAATGAACATGCTTAAGTTATCGCAGTTATAAGTCAACGCGTGTGTTGGTTTGTTTTTGGTTTTCCTCGTAAATAAATACTGTTCGTTGGCGAAAAATCGGCGTTTACTATAAAAACAATACAACTTAGTGCATTTGCAAAATAGTACTGAGTATCTAACACGAAAAAGTGAAAATTAAATTACAATTACTATGGCGACTGCTTTTCTTGACATTTAGCTTGTCAACCGCCGCGCCGGCTAAATGCAATAAATAGCATGATAAATAGTAAATAAATAAATAAAAATAGCAGTTTTGGAATATTTTCCATTCTTACACCGGTGAAATTCAAATATGTGATTGCGCAGAAGGATCATACGTCGCGAAACGGAAATATTTTGACATGTAATATTAGGTGTTCACGGATGTTGCATTGTGATCGAGAATACGATAAACAACCATGATGACAAATTGTTATCACGTCTATAGTTATTTGTGATTGTGTTACTGTAAATGCCTAGACTTCCATATTCCCTACTCAAAAATGTTTTCCCTCTGCTTTTTTCTTCGGATAGTTATTCTTAATTATTTGTATTTATTTTAAATAACTATATTTTTATCTTTGTTAATTATTATGGCTTTATAAGCCTAAAAAGCCAAAATAATAGTTGAATGCCTAAACACATGTACATTGAAATGAATATTCATATTAATATGTTTATATACTTATTAAATGTTGTTAAATATTTGTATAAAGCCACTTACGGACTTTTCTGTCTACCGGTATCGAGACGTATCCGTCTCTTCGTCAGGACACTAATTATACCAACATGCAAAAACTACTTTACACCTTCACCATAGTTGGGGAAATATTGTACAACTATATAATAACATTTAGTAATATTTAGTAAAATGTTTGACCACAAATTTAATGCTTTAAATATGAATAATATGTTACATACTTGTCCGAATTTTATTAACTCATTTTTATAATTGAATTTTTATATTCGAGATCAGATATAATCTAAAGGAGCCCTTAGGATTTAAAAGATAGTGTGTAGCTATATGTGTGAATCTACATATATACAATTACTAACACACGTGAGTTTTAGTTTTGGGGTTGCCAGACTAATTCCCAAGCTAGAGTCTAGCACCTACATATTGGGTGCTGGAGACGGTGCTACGTAGTGTTATGTGCTATGTAAGTAGGTACTTAGCTAAACACAGCTGTTAATCCTGGCTCTAATCGTTTAGCGGCAAATTCCAATTAATCTCCCTTCAACAAGAACCTCCATGTTGCACCGTGGTGTAAACATGCGGAGGTATCCGTTTAACAATTTTAAACGTGATTATTTTAAATAGCGCCATTTTCGTGACAGCATTGAAGCGATCCAAAACCCCATCATAATCGTAAAAAAATAAATATAGAGGTAAGTCTGTCTCGTACTATAATACTCACCTGCCATGTTAAAGGTCCTGTAGCTCAATCACAAATAACTATCGACGTGCTAATAAACGACGTGATTACAATTTAATTGTTTGGTTGTTTATCGTATTCGCGATCACAATGCGACATCCGTGAACACCTAATATTTAATGTCAAAATATTTATGTTTCGCGGCGCAAAATCTTACTGCCCAATCACATATTTGACTTTCACCGGTGTACATACGGAAAATATTCCAAAAACTGCCATTTTTATCTATTTATTTGTTATTTATCACGCTATTTATTGCATTTAGCCAGCAGGTGGCAAGCCAAATGTCAAGAAAAGCAGTCGCCATGGTAATTGTAATTTAATTTTCACTTTTTTCTATTAGATACTGCTTTTTTTGTGATTGCAATAAATTGTATTATTTTTTATAAAAAATAGTATATTAAAAGCCGATCTTTCGCCAGTAAACTGTATTTATTTACGAGGAAAACAAAAAACAAACCAACACGAGCGTTGACTTAGAGATTACACACGCGTTGACTTATGAC